>NC_072739.1:3381586-3450234 GCF_026930045.1 Uloborus diversus
ACAAATATAATGACCCGAAAAAATATTCGTTGAACTAACAGTCGGCTCGAATCTGCAATAAACTTTATAGTATTCTCCGAACTTAAGCTCTAAAATATGTTTTAGACAATACCAGAACAAAGATACAATCACTCATATAAAAAAGATGCCACGTTTCATTTAAATAATTTGATTTCGAAGAAACTCGGTAAAATCAAGACACGACAATTCACATAAAAATAGAAGGGGTTATTACTGAACATAAGATTTACGCACAAAAACTTAGTAACACATTTCTCAAAGTCAAACCACGTTAAAATATTGGAAACAGTCATAACAAGTTATAATAGTAAAGGAAGATGGTTTAGACCAGTGGTCTCCAACCTTTTTCGCTCGAGGGCCACATCGCAAATTTTTGAAGGCAAGGCGGGCCAACACAAGTTCCCCTTCCCCCTTGATTTTTTTTTTAAATAAGAGCTCAGTGACATGAATGTAGCCAGGATTCGCGTTAAGGACCGGCAAGAAAAGGTTCAACTAGATGGTGGTTCTCAGCTGCCCCTTAGCCAAATGCCAGTTTTCGAGGCCAGGCAGTATCTTGATGCTGCCGCCCTAATAAAGGGTGTCCCAAAATTAACGCAAGATTTGAATTTGCCGCCATTTTTGCAATAAATGGTTGGCAACCCTGAAAAAAGAACAATTTGACAGCTGAGAGTTTAGGGTAATCAAAAATGGAGCGTTATACGATACAATAACGCGCTTTCATTATTGAACAATTGTTTCAAAAATAATGAAAGTTGAGGCTGTTCAAGCAGTTACTGTTATTGGCGCTCGGTATCGCAACACGGTAATGCACGGTTGGCATTGTGGGCTTGTTGACATCGACCTTTAATTCAAATAACCCCATAAGAAGAAATTTAAAAATGTTAAATCACACGATCTAGGGTGCCAATTCTGATCACCGAAATGAGAGAGTATGCGACCAGGAAATGCCTAATGCAGTAATTGAAATGTTTCACTCTCTGTAGCTGTATGGTACAATAACACCCCATTTTTACTAACCCTAAACTCTCAACTGTCAAATTGTTCTTTTTTTATGGCTGCCAACAATTTATAGAAAAAATGGTGGCAAATTCAAATCTTGCGTTAATTTTGGGACACCCTTTACATCTTTCTTAAATTTCCTACAGTAAAGTTTATTTTATAAAAAATAAATGAGTGAATTTATAAAATATATTTAATACTGATATATTCTTTATGTGCAATTTGTTGCTTTAGAAAAAGATAGGTATCAAAAGTTATGCTGTCTTTGAATATGACGAAGGACGGGGATGAGGGGATTGAATCATATCCTCCAGAATTTTTTCTAAATTGAAATCTTATAAACGCAGTTTTAATCAATTATTTATGGTGTCAGATGGTCGGGGGACAAGTTTCAGCGTCCACAGCAAGAGAAATTTTCAAAATCCACATAAAAATTTACATTTTCAGGCAATTTCAGACAAATTGAGGGAAGGAGGGATTGCAATTCTCTCCCCCAAATTATGTTTCCAAAAACAAGTCAGTTTTCGATTATCTTTGAAGTCAAAGGTTTTCCCTCCTTCCAAGTTAATTTTGAAAACTCACTTTTGGATTATCTTTGGTGATTCGTGATGTTAAGAAAATGAGGAAGGTTCAAATGCTCGCTTTAAAACCTGTTTTGGGAATGAAGTGCTAGAACCACAATCCCAGACATGCTGAGTGTAAAGAATGCTCAGAAGTCAGGACCTGTTCACGAAATTGTTTGATATCGAAGCTTAAAAAAACGCAATTTTAAGCAAAAAAAGGTTGACATGTTTGGAAAGGGCTCCTCGGAACTTCTTGGAAACCGTTTGAAAATAAAGTCACCAAAACACCATTTCGGAATATTTTTTGTCAAATGAGAAAAGAACAGTTAAACGACTATCCTCCTGAAATTTTTTGAAATTGACGTCTCAAAAATGCAATTTTAAATTATCTTTGGTGACTTTAGGTAGGAAAGTGAAGACTCTGTTCTAGGTAGGCTCTGAGGAGAGACAGTTGCCTTTTCCTGCCCCCTCCAACTACTATCTTGCTTAGCAGTGATTTTTGAGATTGTCTTGGAGTAGTTTTCTTTTTAAATGCTTAAAAAGAAATAGAGTGTCAACTTAAGAAAAAAAATCAGTTTGTAAGATTCTTGCGGGCCGGAAAAAATGTTCTCGGGCCAGATCCGGCCCGCAAGTTGGAGAGCCCTAGTTTAGAACAAATTTATTTTCTCGACTTGCAAGGAAATGCGGGTGGAGAACAAGGTGATGCAACAAGGTTTTCAAATAGAAGAGTAGAAAAAATCTCCCAACAATTTCTTTTAAAATACACATTAAGCTGTGCTTTACAAACGCTGCCGAAAAGTAGTAATTTTTCATTATGTATTGTCAAAAAATACTTAAAATATTCCCGTTTGATAGTAATGCATATCTGGCTTATGACTCGCACTTTTTGGTATTATTTTAATTAATGGGTTTGTAAACACTACAAGTTAGATGTAAAAGATTTCGAAAGACTAAAAAAAAAATGTGCAGAAAAAGTGTCACTCAAGCATAATGTATTTTACTTTAAAAAATGCAAACGATTTCAGTATCTAATTCATTATTTATTTTTAGAAGTAAATGTTCGAAATATTACTTAATTTCATAACATATGAAATTAATTAGAAACGTTTATGCCCTATCATATTCCTGGCAGATTTGGAGCTTTTTATTGACACCAGAGCAGTTTCAGAAGTTTTTTGTTCCCCAAACCCTACATTCTTCTGCATGACCTCCCCTAATATGGTAGTCCGTATCCGCCACTCATTACAGTACGCAAATCCATAACTTTTGCTCGCATAAAATTTTCCATTGCAAAATGCTACTGACAGCATTAAACATCTTTTGGCATATTTAAAATAAGTAAGAAAACCAGTATTATGATAACATGATTGTTACAACATACAGTAGATATCAAAAGTAAACCAACATATTACAAAAAAAACTTCACATGATTTTCATGATTTGATTAGAGAGCAATAGAATCAGTTCACTAGGTAACCAAGTTTGAAACAGAAAAGAGTGCGAAAAAGTATGCAGTACAGTAAAGATAAAAATCCAAATTTAACACATAAAATATCAAGGAATCATCCTGCAAATTACTAGCGATAATACATTTATACAAAAACATCTAGAGTCACCCAAATACATTTGAGCTTTAACCAGGGTAGTTTCGAAGCCGACCGAATCTCCCCCGCAGAAAAAATCTGCAGCTTCTGATCCAGTTGCTCGACTTCTAGTCCCACTGGCCTGATCAAGGGCAAAACGAATATGCGAGAAACATCACATAAACTTTCACGAACATAACACCAGTCGTACTCATATCACAATCAAGTTATCAAGGATTCCATTAAAAAAATTACAAATGATTACACTTTTAAGTAAAACCATCTCTGATCTCTAAGTTCATTTGAGCTATAATCAGGAAAGCTCAGTAGTTTCAAAGCCGACCGAATCTCCCCCGCAGAAATAAATCTGCAGCTTCTGATCCAGTTGCTCGACTTCTAGTCCCACTGACCTGATCAAGGACAAAACGACTATGAGAGAAACATTACATAAACTTTCACGAACATAACACCAGTCGTCCACATTCACAACCATGTTAATCAAAGACTCGTTAAAACATATTAACACTTAAGTAAAAATGTCGATTCTCAAAATTTGTGCTATAATCTGAGGCACTCAAATTTGAAACCGACTGAATCTCCTCCAGAGAACAAATCTGTAGCTTCTACTACCCAGTTGTTTGACTTCTACTTCCACATTCAGGATCCAACAAATCACGGGAGACGACGAGAAAAACTTTGGCAACTATTTCTTTCGGAATAAGAATCTTTTAGAAGATTTGATACACTGAACTTTTCTACAAACTGCAAAAAATTAGGCATCAAAAAAAATTTCTTCCCTCTTAAAATTTTACTATTTTGCCAGTATCGGAACTCAGATAAGAAATGCACCAACGAAATGCAACAAAATGAGAATTGTAAGAATTAGAAAGTTAGGCTATTGCTTAAAGTAGCTTTTTTAGTCAAATCCAAAATAGACCTTTAGCGGTTGATAGAGTCGGCTCTTCTGTTTAGAGAGGTTTGTTTTAATCCTCTCTAAACAATGAGCACTATGAAGGCTTCAAAAAGCTCTTCTTATCGAATTTTGAATAGTCCACTTCAGCTACCGGCCATAAATAGCAATGCCTTAGCACCTAATAAGGCATTCTCGCAGATTAAATTGAGCTCAAATAATTACTTTTATCTCAATTTACTAAAACAATGATAAGTTAGCTAAGCATACATTGTGCAATTACAAAACAATTATTCATTTGCTTGTGAAAAAATTTCACACAATTTCAAAGGTTCACAATCACAGTAATAAAATGAACATCTAAATAAGCATTCTTTCGGCACCAAATTTACTTTTCACTTAATCTTTTTCTTTCTTTCTTTTTTAATTTAAAAAAAGAGATTAAAATTAGAACGATAGGCTATTATTTTAGGTAGCTTTCGTCAAATCCAACCAAGCAGTTTTTTTTTTTTAGAGAAAATTAGCTCTACTGTTGAGAGGTTTGTGTTAATCCTCTCTAAACAATGAGCAGTATGAAGGCTTCAAAAAGCTCTTCTTATCGAATTTTGAATAGGCCACTTCAGCTACCGGCCATAAATAGTAATGCCTTAGCACCTAATAAGGCATTCTCGCGGATTAAATTGAGCTCAAATAATTACTTTTATCTCAATTTACTAAAACAATGATAAGTTAGCTAAGCATACATTGTGCAATTACAAAACAATTATTCATTTGCTTGTGAAAAAATTTCACACAATTTCAAAGGTTCACAATCACAGTAATAAAATGAACATCTAAATAAGCATTCTTTCGGCACCAAATTTACTTTTCACTTAATCTTTTTCTTTCTTTTTCTTAATTTAAAAAAAAGAGATTAAAATTAGAACGATAGGCTATTATTTTAGGTAGCTTTCGTCAAATCCAACCAAGCAGTTTTTTTAGAGAAAACTAGCTCTACTGTTGAGAGAGGTTTGTTTTAATCCCCTCTAAACAATGAGCAGTATGAAGGCTTCAAAAAGCTCTTTTCAAATTTTGAATAGGCCAATTCAGCTACCGGCCATAAATAGCAATGCCTTAGCACCTAATAAGGCATTCTCGCGGATTAAATTGAGCTCAAATAATTACTTTTATCTCAATTTACTAAAACAATGATAAGTTAGCTTTGAAACAAAGCATACATTGTGCAATTACAAAATAATTATTCATTTGCTTGTGAAAAAATTTCACACAATTCCAAAGGTTCACAATCACAGTAATAAAATGAACATCTAAATAAGCATTCTTTCGGCACAAATTTATTTTTCACATAATGTTTATTTCCTTTTTTTTAAATTTAAAATAAGAGATTAAAATTAGAAAAATAAGCTATTACTTTAGGTAGCTTTCGTCAAATCCAACCAAGCAGTTTTTTAGAGAAAATTAGCTCTACTGTTGAGAGAGGTTTGTTTTAATCCCCTCTAAACAATGAGCAGTATGAAGGCTTCAAAAAGCTCTTCTTATCGAATTTTGAATAGTCCACTTCAGCTACCGGCCATAAATAGCAATGCCTTAGCACCTAATAAGGCATTCTCGCAGATTAAATTGAGCTCAAATAATTACTTTTATCTCAATTTACTAAAACAATGATAAGTTAGCTAAGCATACATTGTGCAATTACAAAACAATTATTCATTTGCTTGTGAAAAAATTTCACACAATTTCAAAGGTTCACAATCACAGTAATAAAATGAACATCTAAATAAGCATTCTTTCGGCACCAAATTTACTTTTCACTTAATCTTTTTCTTTCTTTTTTTTTAATTTAAAAAAAAGAGATTTAAATTAGAACGATAGGCTATTATTTTAGGTAGCTTTCGTCAAATCCAACCAAGCAGTTTTTTTTAGAGAACATTAGCTCTACTGTTGAGAGAGGTTTGTTTTAATCCCCTCTAAACAATGAGCAGTATGAAGGCTTCAAAAAGCTCTTCTTTTCAAATTTTGAATAGGCCACTTCAGCTACCGGCCATAAATAGCAATGCCTTAGCACCTAATAAGGCATTCTCGCGGATTAAATTGAGCTCAAATAATTACTTTTATCTCAATTTACTAAAACAATGATAAGTTAGCTTTGAAACAAAGCATACATTGTGCAATTACAAAATAATTATTCATTTGCTTGTGATAAAATTTCACACAATTTCAAAGGTTCACAATCACAGTAATAAAATGAACATCTAAATAAGCAATCTTTGGGCACAAATTTATTTTTCACATAATGTTTATTTCCTTTTTTTTTAATTTAAAATAAGAGATTAAAATTAGAAAAATAAGCTATTACATTAGGTAGCTTTCGTCAAATCCAACCAAGCAGTTTTTTAGAGAAAATTAGCTCTACTGTTGAGAGAGGTTTGTTTTAATCCCCTCTAAACAATGAGCAGTATGAAGGCTTCAAAAAGCTCTTCTTATCGAATTTTGAATAGGCCACTTCAGCTACCGGCCATAAATAGCAATGCCTTAGCACCTAATAAGGCATTCACGCGGATTATATTGAGCTCAAATAATTACTTTTATCTCAATTTACTAAAACAATAATAAGTTAGCTAAGCATACATTGTGCAATTACAACACAATTATTCATTTGCTTGTGAAAAAATTTCACACAATTTCAAAGGTTCACAATCACAGTAATAAAATGAACATCTAAATAACCATTCTTTCGGCACCAAATTTACTTTTCACTTAATCTTTTTCTTTCTTTTTTTTAATTTAAAAAAAGAGATTAAAATTAGAACGTTAGGCTATTACTTTAGGTAGCTTTCGTCAAATCCAACCAAGCAGTTTTTTTTAGAGAAAATTAGCTCTACTGTTGAGAGAGGTTTGTTTTAATCCCCTCTAAACAATGAGCATTATGAAGGCTTCAAAAAGCTCTTATCGAATTTTGAATAGGCCACTTCAGCTACCGGCTATAAATAGCAATGCCTTAGCACCTAATAAGGCTTTCTAGCGGGTTAAATTGAGCTCAAATAATTAATTACTTCTATTTCAATTTACTAAAACCGTGATAAGTTAGCTTTGAAACAAAGCATACATTGTGCAAATACAAAACAATTAATCACTTGCCTATCAAAAGTATCACATGATTTCAAGTATTCATAATCACAGTAAGCGCCTTAGTTTATGCGCTCAAAAATAGATATTAGGCTATTATTTTTAGCTACTTAGCAGCTTTAGTGAAAAACAAATGAACAACACTGTTATTAATATAAGTACAGCTGTTCTGATTTAGAGTTTTTTTTTTTTTAATCAGCTCAGAACATTGAACAGAATTAGGACATCAGTTTTGATCATTTTCATAACAAATTTGAAATAGACCAACTTAACTAACTGGTTATGGATATCAATGATAAAAGTCTAAAAAGAGTATTTTTGCGGATTAAATTGAGCATCGGTTTTCCCTTTAATTTCAATTTACTTTGCGACATAGCAAACCCCATGTCATATAATATCATATGCCTATGCCATAGGAAAAATAAATTTTTTAAGTAGCTTCAGAAATTTTTTACGCGTACTTTGAAATGTTTACAAACACATTAAAAAAGCACTAAAAACTTCAATCCCTAAGCCAAAAATCTATTACAATAGAAGAGCATTATTTTTGTATAAAATTGTTTTAAAGAAATAAAGAGACCATTTCTTCGGCTGTTTTTGTAAAGCAAAGCCTAATATTTTTTTTATTTAAGAGGAAATGCCGAGAGATTTGTTCCACCTTTCTATCCAAAAACCTTTCTAAATCACTCGGTTCTCCAACAGCATTTTTTCGCAAATCGAGAAAATATATTTGGTCTTTAACCTTTTTTTTTTCCATTCCGAAAATGAAATATAATGAAATATATTTCACCACCCTTTACCGTATTTTCCTGTATATCATCCGCAGCGGCGTATAATCCGCAGGTCCTAAAATCGGCCTGAAAAAAAACCTTCGTATAATCCGCGGCGGCGTATAATCCGCGGATAATAAGATATAAAAAAAATGAGATTTTGATTTAACATACAATTTTAGCAACTAAACTAAAAACGTGAAGAATTAATAACTGTTGAGGTACATTCAATATTAAAAAACCAAAATAATCTAAAAAATAAAGATTTCTTCTCAACATTGACATTATAGTACGCTAATTACTTGAAGACAAAGAGTCAAGAAAGGAGCAAACTTTCTAATCTTGTGCAGAAGACTACGGTTTTTACTGCATGTTGTTTATTTTACGTAGCCTCAATCGCGTAAGAACATTCAAGCTATGTAAAATAACCAACATACAGGCAGGATTCATAATCGCTAACGGCGAATCCTGATGGAAATAGAGGTTCAAAGAGTTTGTGTTGAATAAAAAATGCAGATAATCCGCGGCAGCGTATAATCCGCACCTCATCAATTTTACACTTTAACAGATAATCCGTGAATTATATGCAGAAAAATACATGAAAATTTCTTAAAAAGGGGGTAGAAAAAAATTTGACAGTAAAAAAAGGTGAAGATTTTCGATTTGCTTGAATAACTAAAAAGTGCGTCGATAATTACTGTATCTACTGTACAGCGCACAGTACTATTATAGTGCTTCATTTTATTATCGCTACATACTATAAGTACCGCAGTTTCATTTTATGCGTCCATTGATTTTGAACATCGTAACAGTAGTAATGGTGTGCTCTTTTTAACTACAGTAAAAGTTCTATTCTTTATGTAAAAATTGGGAGTATAAAGTTAAGAAATGGGTTTTAACAGTTAGAGGGTTGCTATCAAGTGTTCGAAATAATTTGGTTTGTTTATAAAAAAAAAATCGTACACATTCCCCTTCCCACGCTCGAAATTGCAACGTATGCGAGGGGTCTTGGAACGGAAACCTCCCGTAGTTGTGACTCGACTGGCATTCAACTAAAATGTGGCGTATTTTATGTTGGCGATTGTATCTTAGTTCAGGTATTGCATAAAGCTGATTTAATATTATTCTCTGAACTTGATCTCAAAAGTTACTTTTAGTTTCGAACCGACTTAATTTAAAGAACATTTTTTTCTGTCCTTAAATATGTGATTTCTCTTTCCTTTGATATGACAGTTTTGTGCAGTGGAGTACCTAGCATGGGAGATACCCGGGGCGGTAATTCGGGGTGTCGTCTCCCCCCCCCCTCCCTCTTCAAACGCAAAAGAAAAATAAAAATTTTATGTAAACACGAAATTCATGTAATTGTCAGAAAAAACGATATTTGATATATAACGAAATTTTGAGTGGGCTAATGTACAAAAGACAAATAAAGTGTGGGTTCAGGGGATTTCCCCCGGAAATTTTTCAAGTTTGTTACCTTAGAAATGCATTTTAGCTTCATATTTTTCAAAAAACTTGCATTTTCACTTTGGGTATCACCCCCCAGACGGGAAATGCCACGAGCGGACCGCTCCCCCTGTAGCGACGCCACAGGTTTTGTGATACTGCTGAGATACTTTGGCGGCACAAATAGTTTGTAAAATATTTGTACAATTTTTATGCAAATATATTTCTCCAAAAACAGTTTATTTAACAGTCTAACGCTGACGTAGAGGTGAGAAAAAACTAAGGTGAGAAACTAAATTTTCACGCAAAAAAAAAAAAGAAATATAAATAATCTTATTATAAAGGAATATGAATACGGAATCCCAGAGCGTAATTCCTGGAAGTGCCGACTTTTGTGTTTACTTTTGTAAAAACTTGTGCAATCACGTGTGCAATTTTTCAATCGTCAGAAAATATTTTTTAACGCCAGGATATTGTTTTTTTGTGTAGGAAATACTTTTAAATGAAGTGTTTTTATTCATCATTATGAACTACTATTACAAAAAATATATTACAATTTTCATGTAATGCGGTATTGTACAGGAAAAATAATGCATATTATTTTCCATACAAAATTGCCATCTACCGTTAATTTACAAATACACGAAATATGAAATTTAATTAATTAGTATTCTTTGAAATGATTACTAAGAAACTTATGAATTTTCATACACAATTTCAGCAACTCTTCCATCATCATGTATTCTCTTTCCATGTATTCTAAAACGATTACTATAGGTTTATGGTAGATAAAATAGGAAATCAACAATTTTGATACAAATCTTTGAAAATCTTGTAAAGACTGCATGAATTTTAGTTTTATATCTCGTTGTGCTACGATTGCGATCATTGGACATCTTTTGAAAAAATCTATATTTAATATTCGAACCTGAGGCGTAAACTCGCAATCCCTGAGGCCAGGGGTGCCCCCCCCTCCTCAAGAGGAAAAGCGCACACCTCAAAAATATCGCAAAGACCCCCCAAAAAAGAAGGACTGGAGTTTATATCGTCCCACTGGAAGGACAGGAGTTTATATCGTATCAAATGTATACTGTTAGACCCCTCTCCCCCCAAAAAAACTAAACATTTTGCTGAGCAGCTAAGGTTTTCTCCCTAGTTTACCCCCCCCCTCTCCTCCCTAATCTATAACTTTCCCTTTTAGTTAATAGGTTTATGCGCATTTCTGTATTTTTAATCTTTCATGAAAAGAATTTTGCACTAAAACTCCCTTATTCTAAAATCAGTCCGACTCCGCAACCCTGCTGATCACTTGGGGACACATATAAGCTTTTTGTGGTGAATGTTTTTCACTAAATTGATCAAATACGACTTAGTCGGCGAAAAATTTAGCGACAAAAATGGGATGCCAAATCTGGTATCAGTTTGGATATATCGGCGAGCAAAATTCCTGTAGAATTAAAGATGAAGTTGTAAATGGTCGATTACCATATTTTTGGATACTATTGTTACAGTTATTAGCTACACCTAAAGTTTTAGGTTATACGAAGATATATTGCACCTCAAATCCGCTTATTAGACATCCCTTGTGCATTTTTTAAAGGACCTTAGCAACTGTATTGCTTCGCGTTCTGTTCAAAATATCATAAATGAAAAGAAATTTAGTCTTTACTTTTTCTTAAGAAAAAGGCCTACTTTTGCAATGCTCCAAGAAGTCACAAAACTACCAAATCACCTAGTGTAAATTTGCTGAAATGTATGTAACATTTATTAAACAAGCAGCCCTTATGTATTTTTTTTTCATCTAGCTTTTGACTGAAGGGTTTCTAGTTTTTTTTAGTACAGTGAAACCTGTGTAAGTTGACCACTCACGGTGCAGTACTTTGGTGGTCAACTTAGACAGGTGGTCAACTTATAAAGGGCAGTAATGATTTTTTTTTTTTGTCATTTCTTGAACCATGTATTCATTTTATGAGTAATTCACCCTTATTCTTTCTGTTCAACTCACTTTCATTGTTTAACATTATTGAAAGTGAAACAATAATTTAAAATACTATTCAAATAATTTTGTTATTTTTTCCTTGTTTTTAACTATATTAGACATTGTAGTTTTAGAAATTCCATATGTGTTGGCTAATTTTCAATTAATTTAAATATAATATTTCATACTTTTTATTAATCTTAAGTTCAACTAACTTTCTTTTTCAAACCTTTTTTGTGCAACTTAAAGCACAAAGAGCAATAAGCGCGACTCTCCCAGCTCATAAAGGCAAAATTAAAATGTCATATCTCTTAATCCCTTGCACCAGAAACATGTAACTTTACTCATTAGCAAGCCCAGATCTGCATACCCGCAGTGCGAGGGGCCCCGCGTCCTTAAAGGGGCTAACGGCCCAAGAAATTGAAGAAAAAAACTAGCACTAAGACTTATTCACTTTACAAATAGACACGGCTGGCCACTAGGGAGGGGCCCTACATATTTTGTTGCAGGGAGGCTCAAAATGTATAGATCCGAGCCTGCTCTTTTTAGCTCAATTCCTATGTTGCCACAACATATTGCAACTAAAAGAAAAGACTGAACTTTTCTACTGACACCTATTTTCATTGAACAGACTGCAAAAAGCTATCTCAAATAGAACAACAAATTAAAAACAAGTTTGGAGAATAAAGAGCAGCATAAGCGCATAAGCTTTATGCTGCTGTTTAGTTAGGAAAATGCTAGTCTGTCATCAAAGCATTAAAAACATTTTTGGAAAGCTATTAAAAAAAAATAATAATAATAATAATAATTATTATTATTATTAATAAATAAAATAAAATAATTTGCTGAAGAAAGCTTAAAAAAATAAACCAAGTGGTCAACTTACAAAGGGTTTTTTACAATACTCCAAACCAAATTTAGCGTACATTAGTGGTCAAGATAGAGAGGTGGTCAAGTTACAGAGGTTTTCTTTCATTATATGAGATAGGACTAATTCCGTTCCTGACAAAAGCGGTCAACATAGACAGGTGGTCAACTTACAAGGGTGGTCAACTTTACAGGTTTTACTGTATCAGTTACTGTATAAGTGCCTTTAACTAAATCATCTAGTTTATCTTTCTAGAAATTCATGATCTTAAAAAAGTACTTAAAATTGTTTTCATGGGCCATTCCACGGAAACGGTAATTTCGTCCCGCACGTGACGCTTCATATATTTCATAAAAAATAATTTAAAAGAATGGACAAAATTTTATTGCTTAAGAAATCACAAATGCATGCGTGACTTCTTAAGCAAAAACTTTCTTCAAAAATTATTTCTTTGTTATGAAATATAAGAACCGTCACGGGCGGAACAAAATGACCATTTTTAATGGAATGGGCATATACAGTTATTTTTTGAATGATTTAAATAATTATTTCTAAACTAATGAGACACGTTTCCTTTACCATAGCTTTCAAAATCTACAATTTGTTTCGTCATTATTGTATTAATAGAGCAAAAATATTAACTTACTCATAAGCAAGTTACCAGAGGTTGACTTTGGATGTCCCGCACGTGACGCATGTGAATAAATTTTATTTTAAATAACAAAATTGTTTAATAAAAATATAATTGTGTCAGGAGCATCTTTGTATCAAATGTAAAGATTAAAAAAATTGCTTACCCCTGTTTCATTAATATATTAAGAGATATGACGAAATGTTAATGAAATGTTAGCGTATTTTCGTCCCGCACGGATGGTGGAATGGCCTTCATGTTCAGTTGCAACAGTTTCTAATATCAAGCTATACAACTTGCTGCTTTTTTTTTGAAACCGTTTATTTAAAGATGAATACGAATCAACATCTAACGGAATTTCAGATTTCATTTCCTTAATTATGTGAGAGAAAAAATTATTGTAATACTTACCACCGTTGAATTTCAAAAGATACCTGTGTTGAAGTGTGATGATAAAAGCACGCTTGACCATTGGTTACCAGTATTGACTATCACTTACAAAGGTTTTCATCTAGAATCACAAAATTATATCACGTTAATCTAACAAATAAAAAAATCACAATTGAATAAATTTTAATCAACAGAAACTAAAAAATACACAATTACAGACAAACTCACTTATAACGAGCCTTGATTTAACGTTAACTCGGTCTTAACGAGAAAATTAGAAACATTAAGTCTGTGGGAGCAAAACTCGCTTTTTATGAGCAAACCTCGATTAACGCGAGCAATATTTTTATTAAGTTTCTATTGACATTGAGCAAAATGAATAGCAAATCCTTAAAACTTTTTTTTTTTAATTTTTAATTAAAGACTTTAAAAATTATATATTTGTGGATGTCAATGTTATTACTTCCGAGATGCTTATTTCCGATTATAATTTGGCTCAAATTTAAGCAAGTTCAGTTTAAAAAAAATCAACGAAAACGACGAAGACGACAAACTTTTTTGAAGAATTTGAAGCTGAATACCATCAACACACGCAATGTCTTTTGATATGCAGAAAAGCTTAAACCTTTTTTCGAAGCCAGAAGTGAAAATGACAATGTTTTGCCCAATGAATATTTCTTGATAGACATCAGTAACGCAAAAAAAAAAGACAACAAGACAGTTAAAAGAAATTTACCAACTTCTTTGGCCCTGAGGAGAAATTTAAAACAAACAAATCTGGTATGTAAATTTAACCTTTTTTCGTAAATCCGTTTTTTTTACGAGCACTCGCGAAGAACTTATCTATCGTTCAGCTGCAGCGGTGTCTAAGTTAATATTTGTTAGATTACTATAATTACACTACTTATGAATTGTACGTGGAAATGGAATTTTACATTTTATCAAAAAGAATAATAATCATTTTTCACTATTTTGAAATGACATTTAAAAAAATTTTTAAAGAATCAAAAGCGAAAAAAACGACTTGTCCACTAGAAAAGTTTAAAAAAATAATAATTTTTGCCTGCAAAAGTTCAAGTATAATTTTAAAATTTTTACATACAGATTAATAATTTTCAGATCTAAACATTTTCACGTTGTATGATTTTTTTTGTTTAAATATCCAACTTTTTCATTTTTTTTTCCAAAACATAACTTTGCACGATACCAATGGTGCAGCGAATGTGGGGGTTTTGGGGGGTGAAAACACCTCCCAAAGGCATTGGTTTTGACATAAATGCAAATACAGTAGTTCATTCATATGAAAGGATTGTTTTCATCAAAAACTCCTTTCAGATTGTATTTGATCCAAAAAACCCTCCAGAACGTATTTTTGATTAAAAATAACTCCTACAGAAGATTTTTTTTTAATCAAAAAGACCCTTTCCAGAAGGTATTTGATCAAAATGACCCTCCAGAAGGCATTTGTTAAAGAAAAACCTTGCAGAAGGTATTTTTGATCAAAAAACACCCTCCAGAAGGAATTTCTGGTTGCGCTAGTGCATGATACATATTACTTTACTCCCGATTATCCGAAGATACGGTGGCACGGCAAGCACGGAAAAGCGAACATCGCGGATAATCTGCATAATAGGTATAAAACGCTGCAACTATATAAGCTTTTAAAAAATAATAGAACTCGCATTCAATTGGTTTGCAGATAAAAACAATAACAGTATGAAAAATAAAATTGTAAAAAAAACATGAATGCATACAAAATTCACACGTATGAGATCAAATGGTGCTTGCCGATTGACTGAAACAAATAAAGCTTACGTAGAAAACGTATAGGGGAGAGGAATTTTTTTTTCGAAAAAACTGGTTTTCTCTCGTTGACGCCTATAAATTGTGTAGACCTAAAAATTAACAGTGTAGAATTTATTTTTATGGATTATTGATCATAAATAGCTTAAATCTCTCGTATAATACGCTTTATCCCCACTGCGGTTTATTTATAAATTAGGAAAAGCAGATGCTCTGCTAACCTAAATACACTATCTAAAAGCAACGCATTTAAGTGTATACACAATACACCTTATTGCAAAGAAGCAGTAAGCGGATCAAAACTGATTAAAAGCATCTAGAACCAGTTCAAAGAACTTTTGAATGCCATATTTTGTAATTTAAAGATCGAGTAATCTATATTCTTTAGAGTATCTTAATCGTTATTTCATAAAAAGGGGTAAGTTCAAAGGATAGTCGTAAGTACTCACGGCCTTTCTGAAATCATCAATTCATCTATAGTTCGGGACAAAGGTGTGCACATTAGGGCGGGTCGATTTTGACTTTTTTTTTGAAATCGAAAATGCCTGTAGTGGGAAAAGTTGTGTATTGGCATCAAATGCTCGCATAAAATTCTTTTGGAAATCAAACTATATTTAGATCCCCCGCCAGCCCCTTAAAATTTGGCCAAATATGTAAAAATTGACGTTTTTAAAATTAAAAAAAAATCTTATGTATAATATTTTATAGTAGACCAGACAGGATTCGTAGGAAAGTCCTCTTAACACTGTCTCCATAAGACACTCGAACGTAGCTGGTGCATTGCAGAGGCCGAAGGGCATCACTTTAAACTGCCATAAGCTTTGTCCAGTTGTAAACGCTGTCTTCTCTCGGTCATCAGGGTGTATCTCAACCTGCCAGTAGCCGCTCTTCAAGTCCAGGGTCGAAAACCACTTGTGTCCGGAAAGTGTCTAAGGTGTCGTCTATCCGTGGAAGAGGGTAACTGTCTTTCTTGGTGATTTCATTCAGCCGTCGGTAATCTACACAAAATCTGGTGGAGCCATCTTTCTTTCGGACCAAGACGATGGGAGAGGCCCAAGGACTGGATGAGGGTTCGATTACATCATTCTCCTACATCTCTTTCAGGAGGGTCTCAACCTCTTCCTTCTTGGCGAACGGTAGTCGTCTTGGATGCTGTTTAATAGGGGGGTGTTCTCCAGTGTAGATCCTATGCTGCGTTAAATTCGTACGGCCAACATCCTCCGATGTAGATGAAAACAGATGCTTGAAGTCATCCACCAATTGTTCCGCAGCAGTTCTTTGATCTTTCGATAAGGGTGCACTCCCAATTAACTTCGATGTCAAGGACTCAGAAGACACAGTCTCGTGGGAATTGATTCTTCTAATGATGCAGTTTACTGGAGTACAAGTTGCCAACACTTCACCTTTCCGGATATTCCTTGACCTTTCACTCACGTTGGCGACTCTCACAGGAATTACATCCCTAGAAAGGTCCACAAGCGTAGATGCTACCAGCACTCCTTTTGGGTTATTGCTTAGGTTAGGGTATTCAATGAGTCCAAATCGAAAACTATTGCTTTCTTCAAGGGAGCCAGGTATTAATGATTCTGACCTTGAGGGAATCGATAAATCTGTTTGGGCTATTATTTGATGAGCGGATTTTACATCACTTTCTGCGGGGAAAACGGCTATGTCTTCTCTCATCGAGTGCAGCTCATTAGTCTTGAAGTCGAGGTTGAAGTCATACTTCTTTAAAAAGTCCAATCCAAGAATGAAGGGGTCTGTGATATCAGCAACGAATGCCGTATGATGGTAGGTGGCATTCCCAAACACTATTTCCAAGTCCACTTTACCCTCAATCTCAATTTTGTCACCTGTCACAGTCTGGAGACTTACGCGTGGCGATGTCCACAACAGTTTCAATCCAAATTCACGAGCCACATCTGTCCTAACGATTGTCACATTGGCTCCAGTGTCGACAATCAGTTTGCAAGGATTCCCATTTACATGTGCGTAAATGAAAAGTCCATCACTGCCACTACTAGTAGAGGAAATCTGCAAAGCTCTGGTGGAGGTGATCTCTTTCCCTCGCGTAGCTTGGCGAGCCGGACAACTCCTTCGCAGGTGTCCTTCACTACCGCATTTCCAGCACTTCTGCTCTTGTTTCTTTTGGGCTGTTATGCTGCTCAGATGTCTTGCCAAGTCACCGAGTTGTCTCTCAAGTTCAGCGAGGTGGGACGACCTGGAATCAGACTCATCAGCTTCCTGAGTCCGGATTAGATGGCGATCCACACGGGTTACTTCTTGGGCGGCCTCGTATCTCATCGCATACACAACAGCAGAATTCAGGTCTGACATCCGCCATCCGTAGAGCTTTCTGGATTTCCGGATCTCGAACCCCGTCGATGTAGTAGTTGAGTGCCAGGTTGTCTCGAACATCCGCAGGACAGTCGCAAAAAGCAAGATGAGACAGTCTCTCGACGTCCGCCGCTAGCTCTTGCAGGGTTTTCCCGGTTTTCTGGAAACGGGACTTCAACTGGAGGCGGCTGAAATCTTTCTGGCACTTCTCACCGAAGCGAAGCTCCAACGCAGATGTGAGGGCGGCGAAATCCAGGCGCTGGCTGTCCGGAAGGGTCTGAAGAATGTCCGCTGCGTCACCTCTCAGGGATGCTGCAAGATGGCAGGCCTTGGTAGCAGAGTCCCATCCGTTCGCTTCCGCCACTATCATGAATTGAGTTTTGTAAACCTGCCACGAAGTTTTGCCATCAAATGTGGCAAGTTTAATGGACGGTCGAGCAACCGATGTGGGAGCGCCAAACCTTACAGAACTGCTTTCCGCGGTCGCCAATCTCCTTTCTACGTCCTTAAAGATCTCTTCTTTAAATAGATGAAATCTTCTATCTTCTTCTTCAAATTTATTTTCTACAGCGTTGAATCGGCTTTCAACGGTATCAAATTTTTCTTCAATAGCATCAACTCGATGCTCTACGTCATTAAATTTATTTTCCATCACAGTCTTTACCGAAATAAGGTCGTTTTTAATTTCTTCTTGGTTAGACGTTAAGTCCATTTTCAGCACAGTTAAATCGCTTTTTAACTGGTCTTGATTTGCCAACATACTTGCAGTCAGATCACTTTTTAATTGTTCTTGATTAGCCGCCATATTATTTTTTAATTGTTCTTGATTAGCCGCCATATCGTTTTTTAATTGTTCTTGATTAGCCGCCATATCATTTTTTAATTGTTCTTGATTAGCCGCCAAACTTTCAGTCAAGTCGCTTTTCACAGCATTAATTGCTTCCAGAAGTTGTTTTAATTGGTCATCCATTGCGCGAGTAATCACCATAAAAACAAAGTCTATAAATTCAAACAGTCTTTATGAAAAAAAATGTCCAAAGTCACACTTACTCCAAGAAAGTCCAGAAGAAGCCCCACGTTGGGCGCCAAATTGTAACGGATTCGGTGCGACTTCCACTTTCTTGAAATGAAGACACAGTTCTTGATAAAAACACAGGAGCTTTATTTACACTATGTACAGGAGAAATCGTCAACAACTGCTAAATTATTCATCAGCAATTAAGCAATTATCACACAACACCGTAAACTCAACGTTTACACACGTATTTACTTCCAAATACGAAAACAACACAGCGAAATGCCTCGCTATAAACAGAGCTAATACACACTCTCAGTTCGGAATCTGAATCGAAACTCACTCCCCTCTCCAGCGTAACCGTTTATATACACACCGAAAAGAGAGATCTCAAATATTCCAGAAAAAGCTACAACGTTCTACAACTACACTTTCATTGATAAAATCAGTGAATGAAATAAGAAAAAAAGAATAGGGGATTGTATACTTTAGCCATATGTTAAGGGGTTGTATATTCATTACGGGAAATTATTTACAGGTTACGTTACTACAATAATTACTATTTACAGGATTTGTAACAATACATAGTCTCTCCAAAGCTGTTTTTTTTATAATGCCCAAATAATTAAAAGGAGGGAATCGAGTAATTGTGGTCAAGTCGTTACTTTTCGGAACAAAAAAGTTAACCAAAATTATTGTCTACGTGTCTACAATATACTATAAATACGCACATCGAAGTATGCAAGTGAAGATGCTTACCATATTTTTTCATGCATGATAACACTAAGCATTTCAATTACCTAGAGTTAAAAATCACAAAAAAGACTAATTGCAGAAATTATAATAAAGTCGGATCCCGATTTAACGAATTCATCGGGACCGAAACTTTTATACGTTTAATCGGGGTTATTCGTAATATCGGAGTGTGAAATTTTTTTAAAAAAATTCACTTACCTTATCTAATATTCTTAATAAGTAACTGCGCAAAAATATCCATAAATAGAAAGTATACACTTTTAATTCAGCCTTCTACGACTTATTACACGCTAGTTAATTTTAAATTTTAAGTTGCTGAGTAATAGATGTTTGGACAATTTCCTTGAAACTCGACTCGAAAGAGTTCTTTCGACTTTATGGAGAGAAAAAAATGCTGCGTTTTTTAAAGTCTTCTGCATGAGATACGTTTTTAGTTTCCAAGCCATGTAAAGCGTTTGAAAAAGTAACAGTTTTAATAGAAGTTTCACTATCGCTTTCAGCATCAAAATCACTATTCGTTGGTTGCCCCCCCCCCGCCCTCGCGCTTCAAAAATTGCCGAATCAAAAAAAAAAAATCTTTCTGCTGCGGACAATATAGATGCAACATTTAGAAAACAATCCAATATTTCCTAACTCAAATTTAAAAAAAAAAATTTTTTTTTTGGCTCAAAAAAAATTTGTTATTCTAAGCTTTATTATTGGGTAAATAGGGGGATTCGCCTTCATTTTAGTCGGGGAAAAAGAAAAATTCGCTAAATCACGAAATTTGTTAAATAGAGGTTCGTTAAATCGCGGTTCGACTGTAAAAGATCTTTCACCGCAAGAACGAAAATGGGGGAATACCAAATCTCTCGCGCCTCGTATGATCAACCTTGCGCACTATAGACATACCTAAATAGCATTCACGGCTCCATATTAAGAAGGAAAATGCTAATGTATGCATTAATTGATGTCACTTGTTTTCAGTGTAAAAGATTGCGCTTTTGAATAGCATGTTTAGACACAAGTCAATTATTTTTCCTTCTAGATTCTCAGTGAGACAGATTAATTGTTTAAATGAGCAGGATAATTTTACATGCCGCCATTAGATATAATGAAGAATTCAATTTTACTTTTTTGGAAAGAGTCCCCCCCCCCCCCTTCATTTGGAGCATTTTTGATCGTTAAGCTCGGCCGCCTTTTTGACACTGGCGCTGTCGTGCATCGCACGACCATGCATACAGAGACGGCGTGGTCCTTGTCCTAGATACATACATCCAATTGCAAAAATGTTCAAAATCGGAACCAGAGTTACAATATAGAAAATTTGAAGCTAAAAAAAAGATTAAACAAATACAAAATTTAACTTTTTATGCGGGGCTTTAGGTCCCCTAACTAATATATTTAGGGAAATTATCTCCCCATTTAAAAATATTACTAACAGAAAATTTAATGACAAAAAGTTTGATATTTTTAGACCAAAACTCATGGAGAAAGTAGAGTTAAACGCTTTAAGTAGGGTTTCCTATCCCGCGCCAATCTCGGCTCCGCGGGATTTCAGGTCGGGATTGTAAAGAGCCAATCCCGCGGCATTGATTATATTCTTCTAAAAGTTAAATATTTGCGTCAAATAGAAAAAGTTGTGCCTTTTGGGAAGGACTGCTTTTGTTACATAAATTAGTAGTTATCTCGAATTCCGGACACGAATTTTAGAGTACTACAAGGTTACATCTCAATTAGCAACTATCGTTTGGCACGTAAAAGTGTTCTTTAAAAAAAGTCCAATGCGTCTTAATAAAGCATTGCTTGTATACAGGGGCATGCACAGGGGGAGGGGAGAGAAGGGACACCGGTTGGCCTGAGCCTGAAATGGGCCAAATATAGCTTAAACTAGGCGTGAAATATAGGGGTAAACTGTATGGAGGGGAGTCCGGAAAAGTAACTTGTGATGGGCCCCAAAATTTCTGTGCACGCCCCTGCTTGTATGGATGAAAAATAATTTTTGCTCAAAAAATAATGGGCTTGGAGAAAACGCGTGATTAGCTATATTTTTCTTTTCTTGTGGAGTTCATGCAAGTTTTTGCTCAAAAACTTGAAATTTCGGACAAAAACAATGTCTGTTTGATTTGCATTACTCCATCCAATTAAACTTGCCTTGTTGCAAAAAATGAAGCTACAAAATACTGATATTGTTTCTTTTAAAAATGTTTTCAAATTTTAATTTTACTATTCTATTTTTTGACTCACTGTAAAATATCATCACTATAAACTTTTGGATAATTCTAAGATAATTTTAATCACGTTTATTTGAAGTGTTATGTACCTTTTAGTGTCTAAGAAAGGCGGCAAGTTCATTTAAATACCTACTTTGTTCTTATATTTTTTTAGATTAAGCTTTTTCCTCAAAAAACAAAATTTTTTTTTTTTTTTTTAATTTGAATTTTAGTGTTTCATTCAAGTGTGTCACCTTTTTTAGAGTCGTGTGTGCCGAACATTGCTCAGCTGATTCATTCAACTTAATTTCCAAGATACCACTCTAATTTGTAATATCAGCTTCACAGTGACAAAGACATCGCACTTTCTACAGTTAGAGAGCATAAATAAAAAAATGTCAGATTTTTCATTGCTTTCTTCTTAGGAAAAAAACGTTGTGCACTTTTAGTAAGTTAAAGATTTTGAGTGCATTCTTTAAGTTTACAAAAGTGTTTAAACACTGCATTCAGGCTACTCCGTTGGATTTTGCAATATAATTAATTTTCTAAATTTCTTCTAAAGCCCAATATTTAGGGTTTCAATATTTAGTGATGGTTATCAAACAGGTTTCAGCATTTTCGCAATTGCTGAAAGTATGAAGACTTAAACCTCAAATGAGAATACCAATTATTTTTCCGAAAAATATACTCTATTTTACTGTTTTCTTGAATTTAAATCCACCGTTCATAAAATGAGACTAAGTTTTTCTTGCTCTTCTTGCAGATATACAGGAAGGTAATTAAAACTTCAGATTATATTCGTAATAATATTCGTTTTATGAACAGCAAAAGTTGAAAACGTTTGCTCTCAATCCCGCGAAATTAATCCCGCTAAATATCATACGGGATCCCACGGGATTCGGGGATTGGAAACCCTAGTTTTAAAGGACTATGCAAAAGATGAGATTGGAACATCGCCTTTTTCAGAAGAATGACAGATTGTCGACGTAAAAGTATTTATATTTTTAATTGCTATTAAAATGCAAATATTGTGCCATGATACGCAAAAATGCACTACAAAAGCTCGTACAATTTGAAAAAACAGATGTTTTTCAATTCTTAAGAATATTTCTATAAGCATGGTTCGCTTTAAAAAGTATGAAATAAAATCAGTACATGATTTCTTGATTTAAACACTAAAAAATTGTAGTTGATCTTAATATCTTGACATTGGTTTTAATTCTAAAGCCGCCAACAAAATTTCAATTAAAAATTGAGATAAAATTATTTTACCGGTTGCTTTAGACTTGCCCTATATATTAAAATAGGCTTGCCAGATTTCTGAAATGTTCAACTGGGACACCGGCATACCCCCAGCCAGGGAGTATTCACAAGGCTACATACCCCACGTTGGTGTTTAAAGTGTTTGAGAGTAGTTAATTCTGAATGCTAAATAAATGGTTACGAATTATTAGTCTAAACCAGGGGTAATAAATAATACATGACGCAATTAGGTACATTTAAACATTTCTACATGTTAATATTTTAAAGTTATTTTTGTAAGAAGAAAAACTTTGAAGGAGGAATGAAAATTTGAACAATATTTACACTTTTTTTACATTGGCTAGGACTTCTTTAAAGTTTTTTTTTAATTTTATTGTAAAAATTATCACAGGTTAATCGGATATTAATTTTACAGGTCCATATTGCAAATCTGTACCCGAAAGTCCAATTAGCGTAAGTCAAATCATCGTTACTTTACAGGAGATAGCAAAAACGTTTGTCTGGCGCATGAAAAGGATAGGACTCGCGCTCTTAACACTGGTAAATTAGTATAGGATTTTTTAAAGCAATCACGATTGCTTATTGCTTTCATTTGACTGTTTGGGGTCCTATAATTTTATTTTCCGGCCAGCACACTCTGCAGCATCACCGTCGACCGGCTCCTCACAATGCTGCTCCTCTAGCGAAAACAGTCCAGGTTGCGTCAATATCCTACACTTACACGCATACATACACGCACGTACACACACACACACCTACACACAAACACACAAACTCAAACACATGCCTACATACAGACACCTACACACCTACCCACACACTCAAGCCTGCACACAGACACATATGCCTACACACACATACATCCCCCCCCCCCACTACACACAAACACACACGCCTACATACACACAAACACTCGTGATTGCGAAAAACAATTTGAATTCAAGAGGTCAAAATTCAATTTTTTTTTTTATTATTATGCTTAGAATTACGTTTCCATGGCTCGATGTGGACAAGTCTTCTACATACAATGCAGTAATTAACAGAAAATCGCAATTTTTGGACTTGCGTCAATCTGGATCTGAGGTACAGAAATGTCAAAGTTATTATTTTTAACAATTATTCACAGTTAAGTATTTAGAGACTTTTTTGGTCATCAGTAATCAAATTTATCTTCCACCAGAACGTGAAGTCAACCGGCCAAGACACCGGGCTTTTGTTTGAAAACCGGGGCGTCAGATGGCAAGCCTATATTAAGATCAACTGCAATTTAGTATTTAAATCAAAAAATCATTTACTTATTTTATACTAGCCGCCTGCGGCGACCAGCTGGTTCGCCTTTTTATGCAATTTGCCTTTCCTATGCAAGCAGCCACCTACGGCGGCTGTTTGACTAACTTGTCATTTACCTTTTCACTTCAAGTTTGCCGCCTTCGGTGGCTGTTTAAATAAATTTGGCAGCAGTATTACTCAATCCATCTCTACCTTTTTTTGTACCATTCACATTTTTACGCCAAGATTGCCGCTTTCGGCGGGTATCTACCTTTACGGTCTATCTCTAAAATTTCTTATCCATCTCTATTTATTTTAACCTCCCCGGCCATTTCCTAATAAAAACAAAAAGATCACTCAAAAAAACCGCCTTTTTTATTTCGGTAGAGCAAAAATAAAGGTTATCTCCAAAATTCCCCGTAGTGTGCAAATAGCGTTTGACAAAGAAAAAAAAAATCTCGCTGTTTTTATTGAATTTAATGTACACAACTATGAAATGTAACGTAATATAGATACAGCAAAACGTAAAGCCTGGGGGTGGGGGGGCGGGGAATGGAAAAAGAAATAAATGCAATCTCCAAATAAAACAAAAAGGAAAAAAAAATCAAGCGCTGCCGGAAAAACACATGGTCAACACGGCATAAAATGTAGAAGTAGGCTATATAGTAAAAAAAAAAAGATTAACATTGTTTGCGATTAAGATTCCATCGTAAATATCGAACCGAAATCCAAGTAGTGACGTCAGAGGCATAAAAGATTGAAGAACGCTTTTTTTCGACCGATGCGTGGAAAGACAATGTGTTCAGCATTAAAAAAAATGTAAAAAAAAACTATTGCGTATTTTTAAGAACTTTTTTCTTCTAAAGAGGGCGAAATGTTCTTACTATTACCAACTTAAATTTCAGAAATGAGGCTTTGATACTTCTCGCAGGATGAGATTAGAAAAAAATAAAACCCAGGAAAAAATGCAAATTAAAGGTTTTTCAAAAATTCATAAAAAATACAAAAATTGCTCTATCTTCAATTTTTTTTCGTTCATCATATTTAAAATTAAATTTCCTACACTATAGTACGAAACATGTTTGTGTGGTGCGATTGGTTCGGGGTCTGTAAGGTAATAAGTACTAAAAAGTGCAAAAAAACACATAAAATATTACGTAACTTTTTTTCTAATTAAAATATCAAAAATCGAAGCCCGAGGTGCACATCTTCGGCAAAAACTGCACCTGTATACCAAATTTCATCTTTCTAGGCCTTACCGTTTTCCCGGGAAGCGCGCCACACACACACACATCTTATTTTATTATATGTATAGATCATGCATTTTAGTGCGAACCAAGCTTATAAAAAGTCTTTGAAATTAAAAACAAAAATTTTGATTTAATTTTGAAGTTTTTAAGTTTTAAAATTTACTTTAGGTGATGATTTTTGAAAGTAAAAACATTTTATTGTTACATATCCTTAGTAAGAAAAAAAGAAATCGGTATGGACTTTAATAAAAATGTAATTCGCATAAAAAGAGAAACTTTTTTTTCCCCATGAATCTTTTTTCAGTATTGCTGTTTTGTAAGCTCGAATTTAAAAGCAATTTTGAACAACTATAATGAAAAAAATAAAGTAAGACATCTAATCCTAGAAATAACAGTAAGGTATCCTACTGTTGTTCTGAGGTGACGATATGCTTTCTGAGGTTCAGCCTTGAAACCCATTTGTTAAAATTGATTTCCAATTCATTTTTTCATTGTTTGTGGCAACAATTATAAAGCGGAAGCAAAACTCAGGATTAGACAAAGAAAGTAACTAAAAAATAGTCTTAAAAAACAAACCAGGGTTGGTATAAAAACCGTTTTTTTTTTTTTTTTTGAAAACGAAATATTTTGACTTTTTTTTTGGTTTAAATTAAGTTTTTTTGGTTTAAACCGAGTTCATTTGGTTTTTAAAACTATTTTAAGAAAAACAATTTTATTTCAGAAAAATCATGAAGATTTTATAAAATAATTGTTTAGGAACGTTTAATATTCATATTTGAACCTAATTTCTACGTAATTAATTAATTAAAAGTAAAATCTTGTAATTTCATTTCCTCATATGTAGAGATTGCTATAGGAGAATATTGTTTGAAAATCTTAAATACAACATGTAAATGGGCCTTGGATGGTATAAATAATCAAAAGAATAATTTACTCTGATAGTTCAGGCATTATTAATTACAAGTAACCAAGAATAAATTCTTGCAAATTAATTTCCTCGTAATCATAGCCATCTACTATAAATAAAAAAGTAAAATGGAAATCACGCATGCTTAAACATGGAAAGTATTTTGCAACATCTACAAATGAATCATAAGTCTGATGTACATTATACAACTTTAAGTATCAAAAGATCAACGCATATTTTGTTCAAATATTTTTAAAAAAGTTACAAATTATGTAATTTATTTATCTAATGTATCACGGTTAATAATTATACAAACAGGACAAGTAGGTTTTAAGAAATTCATTATGTTTTCCATTGTAGACATTACTTCTCCCGGTTAAATGCATTTGGGAATATATTTTTTTTATCAAAGAAAAAAAATCATTTTAATGAAAAACTTTAGTTAAAACTTAAATGAAAATACTCCCTTTAACAAATTTTAATAATGTAGACTCATTAAAATTAATGTTTATTGATTCTTCTACCATTCATACATGAGAATAATTTTATTATGCTGGGATCAAAAGTTTTTTGAAAGGTGAAAATTTGGTACTTTTTTTATATTAGAGCACAAAGATACATGTGGATATTTTCTGATTTCATAACTTTATGTATTTTCTTTTCTTGCTTGACTGCATCGTCAATTGGGGATGCACAAAGTGTGCAGGTATAAGCGCAATTTTCTGCCTACTGTAAGTGTTCTTGGACTTTTTTTTTTCTCTTGTTATTGCACTATTCTAGTGTTAAGATATTTTTAAACTATGCATCGCTTCAATGGTACATACTCCATCTCAATAAATCTTAAGTAATCAAGCAAATTAGGTAGTACATGAAGTTTTAATTGAAAAATTTATTTCGGACTATTTTGAAATGCAAAAGACTGATAAATAATGATAATTAAGAAATTATAAAAGAGCTACCTGAATTTTTTTATATATAATTTTAGAAATACTTAGTTGGTCTGCCTTGTATATTTATGTACCTAATTTGAAAGTTGCATAGATTTAAAAACAGAAAACTATTTAGCAAACTCGCATTACCTTAAAAAATATAAGTTTCTAAATTTATTAAATCTGTAATTTATCTAAATAGCTTTGCTAGTTACTTGGCATTAACTAGATTTTACTCTTTGCAATAATTTGCAAAATGTATGAAAACATTTGAGGAAAAACAATATAATTTTTCAAAAGAACTTTTTTTTTGAAAAAACGCATTTTTTTAAAAACCACTTTGTTTAAACCACAATTTAAACCAACGTGGATTACAACCCTGAAAAAAACTAAGCACACATAATTTTAAACCCTTGTTAGCCGCTGTGTTACCCTTCAAAAGGTGTTATTGACGGCGAGTGGAAAATGGTGTAAGTCACAAAACACTGCGTTTCATATTTCGATGAATATTAATCGTACTAATGTCTAACTTTTCGTGTTGGAAGTTTCTTCAATGGAGACTATTCCCCTAAATATAAGTACCTAGGGCCCGCATAAAAAGCTAAATTTTGTATTTTTTGATACTTTTTTTTCGCTTCAAACTTTCAATATCTTAATTATACATCTGATTTGAACATTTTTACGATTGGAATTATGTATCTAGGACTAACGGTTGCAAAACAGAGGTCTTGTAGGTTAAACGGGAACACCCTGTATGTAGAAATCTTTCCTTGGGAAAGTTCATGTGACTGCTGCTTCCCCCTTTTAAGTTTCAAGCTTTGAATGGTTATAATTCAGAAACAGAAAAAAAAAACAGCAATATTTTTTGGAGAACTTGTTTTTATAAATATCATGCATTAAAATACCACAAAAGAATCTCTACCCTTTCATGAGATAACAATTTAAAAACTTATCTTGCTAACAATTTCGCCTTATTTTAAAAAGCTCTCAGAACTTTTGACATACTTATAAAACCACAAGTTCACATAACTTGACCAGAAAAATCTAAACAGATTACAAAAGTTTTCGAATATCTCTATTAGTTTAAGGCATTTTGTTAACGATTGAATTTTGCTGAAACGGTCAATATTGAAGTTTTGGACTAAGCGTGACTTAGCATAACTTGAGAAAATGTAAAGTTAGATCTTTCCCGTAGGTGAATTTCAGGTCATTGAGTATATATTTTTCCTCACACAGAATTTCGAAAAATCAAAAATGGGCTGGCAACCGACAACCGATGTTGGTCGAAACTTTATGGAAGAACATTACAGTTTACTAGGGAAAATTTTTTTTAAAGACCTCTTACAAGTCAACAAACTTTCAGCAAAAATTAAGATTATGCCATGCCATTTTGAACAGTTTTTTTACAAAATGGCTGTTTGAATTTTTTGATCATGAACTACTTAGGGTCACTTCTACAAGTCTTACACAGCTGACTGAAATGAATGCCCTTTATTTCTTGCATTCAAAAACAGAAGGAAAAGTCCTGACTTACCTTATCAGCTTGCTTATGGTCACTTGCTTGAGAAGTTTGTCCAGCTGATCTTCGGATGAACTTCGTGCGATTGTCTCTAGGACATTTTTCACTTTAATTGCAATTATTGCCTCCACCCATTTCTTTGCAGCCTAAAACTCTAAAAAAAACTAAAAATCTCATTAATACTTTTGTTCCCATGCATTAGCAAGGAAAAAAACGCACAATTTCTTTCATGGGTAATTCTCAAGATAGGCAGATAGAAGACTTAAAAAATTAAACCTTAAAATTTTCTTTATAAAATTTATGAACCAAAATGTTAATAGGTCCTGCATACTTTACTTGTTCTCAGGAGAGATAACTACTTAAGCTTTCACAATAAAAAGAATTTTCATTAGCCATTTGTCATTGCCAGAAACAGAAAAAGGAATGTTAACGACGCTAGTAGTTGTCTATGTTAGTGGGACCAATTTGTGATCCATACAATGATTGCAACATAATATTTCTGTGGCACTTAAATACAAAGTTACATACAAATCTGCAAACAAAAATAATTTATTATGAAAATTACTCTCCATTCTAACCACATAGAATGATAGAACTATTCGACTTTTGTTCCAAAAATACTGCAGATGGTTCTACTTGCACACTAATGTTATATGGTTATCTATTACCTAGAATTAACTAGTTTTTTGCTTGTAAAAATGAAATATGGATTAACAACAAGCCATTATTAAAGTATATATACCTGTTTTTAAAATGAAATACGGAGAAAAGACTTCCGTTCTTTTTTAAGTATTATAACTTTTTAAATCAATTTATCGGATAAATAATCATTTTCAATTTGTTTAAATAATGAAAGACTTTTTTGGTCTTAAATATCGCACCCCGAAGAGGAAAGTGACAAAACTCAAAGTTTGGGAGAAACGTACTAGCTCCTGATTGAATATCTAAATTTAATGCTTTTTCTTGCCACAAAACTTGAACAAAGTTAACTGATGCAACTGGTACTAGGTGGCGTGAAAACGATAGAATCAATAGTGGCGCATCATTAAAATTTCTTAACGAGATATTGAGAAGAAACATTTTTGAAAATTAAGAATGCTCTATGAACTGTAACATCCAAAATAACCAGAAATCACATTAGTTTTTGCGCGTACTTTAATATTAGAGACTACATTGTGTTTGAAGCAAATATTTCATAAAACCTTTATTCTTTCCAAAGCAGTTTTTGGAGCTGCGTCACTTTCCATGCCGGGATGCGAAAAGGGTTTAAATCTTAACATTTAACTAAAAGGTAGAAATTTTACAAGGCGTAGCTACTGTGTACATCCATGCCAATGACCTTTCAAACATTTATTCCGCTTTGAAACCTTTTTGCATGTAAGGAAATGTTTTGGTTAAAATGAACGAATAATAATAAGTCAAACATTACCTAAATTTTACGAAATTCTAAGAAGCCTGCCAAATTATTTTGAATGTTTAAGGACCAAAATTCTTCCCTATTTTGAGAATCGTTCTTATCTTATATGTACACTAGATTCAATGGATTACATGAATAGAATGTACATATTAGATAAGGGAGATTCCCGAAATTACTCTCTAAAACTGTTTTGATGACAAAGAATTCATAGCAATCAAAAGAGGCAAATTCATCGAAGCTTTTTAAATGATCCAAACTGATGTGAAAAATTCCCTACATCAGTTAAATCTTTTGAATTGGCTTTGAAAAGTTGCAGATGAAACAAGAGCTTTGAGTAAAATGCATAACTGCATGCATCGCCAAGGCCCGATTAAAATATCGGGATGCACTAGAACTAGACCGAAGTTTTTCAGTGCCCCCTTGTAGTCAAACCTTACAATTTTAGCCATTTGCTAAAATTTTTTAGCCTTTTGTGGAGCCCTTTAAAGTGGGGGCTCTAGCCCATGTTGGCCTAATTAGTAATCAGGCTTTGTGCAACGCAAGACTTTTCGAACTATTCTGATCGACTTGCTATCAAAATGAGGAAGGCCAGCATGAGGAAGAAACCGACCAATCAGTGTTGGAAGAGTTTTCATTTCTTGTTCGGGAATTAATGTTTCTGTAAACAATAAATATCGACATAGTGTTATGTAGTTTAAGCGAGCAGGACATGGAAAACTTTGTAAATGGATTTCATAGGATGTGATTTGTATTTATCGCCACCCTTACTGACTAAAAGATTAACTATTGAAGTTTGTACTACCAGACTGCTTGTTATATGAGCTAATGATTTCGGCAAATATTTGGAGCGAGCAAGAAAAGTTCAGGTGTCAATAGAAAAAGCATGAATTTGACTAATACTCCGATGATCCTGCATTAAACATGTAAAATCCATTTTAAAAATGGGTATCTTAGTTTTAGTTTACTAGTTCTAGTTTACTAGGCTGATTGCCAATATAAAAGAAATCAAAAACACTCCTGCAGACCTTCACATACTGTATCCAGTAGTCCGTGTATATCAATCCGTTCATGTGCCATAAAAAAACCACTGATCCACATGTGACCGTGCGAAAGCTAAGACACGTGCACATCTCTCAAATATTGTAAAATTTCAACAATACTCTTTTACCATATCGGGGTCATAGTCAGGTTGATAAAAAAAGGCATGATCTTGGACGAGGTCATTAATGCTTGGATCGAAAGAGGTTAAAATCTTAGACTGGCACAATGCCAATAATAGTTATTGGCAACACGAACTCGCCTTTATCACCCCTATTTTAACAAATGAAATCGCTTCAGCCTCAAACCTCCAGAATCCAACTCGTCAGTGTCAGACATACCACTGTTTAAAAAAAATTTTTTTTTGTCTTCTTGATAAAACTCTAAATTATACTTTAACGCATGCCCTATAGTTAAATGTCGACTAATTAGTTTTCTTCCTCATTGCACATGTCAACTTCTTTTTTGCGTCAATATTTCGTTAGTTTTTATCACCTTTTAGTGGCGTAGGGTTTTTTAAAGAAACTACTATAGATTTCACCCCCAAAAGGTTCGTTGTTACCAAAAAATCTTAGTATATCCAGTATAAGTCCTGTTAATTCTCAAAAACTCGAAGTCCCAAGGGACCAGCTAAAACCTTCGAGTAATCGGTAGTTCAGTTAGGAGAAGGTAGGGAAGTTCCTTTTCCTACCTTCTGAAAAATAGTTTATATCCCTTTTCACGAATGGTACATAATTGATAGCTTATAACATATGAATAATATTAATTATTACTATTACGTAAACATATCTTCATAGAGAATAAATTTTACTATGATACTTCGACAATTAAGCTATTTTCAACTGCTTACATTTTTTAAAAAATCAAATATTTTAACTTAAACGGTCATAAAGTTTGTATACACAATTCTACATTTTCAGAATTTTCTAGGTACTGTAGTAAAACATTTGAGTAATTCTCCCCCCAGAAAAAAGATTTCAAAACGGTCCCATTCGTCGGTCACTTCAGTTTCGTTATCAGAGTTCTTTATAAAAACACATCTCTTAAGGGGTTACAGCACCTCAAAAATGATGAAACGATCAAAAAAAAAAAATTATTGCTTATTTCAAAACTAAAAACTATTCTGAACACAGGGGGAAAAGTTTCATTGCTTTAGTTCAAATATTTAAAAAGTAATGAGTGGTTTTAGACCATGCTCGCTATGTGTTCTTCAGCAAAAGAAACTTTAAATTGCTTTTTCTCGATGGTATTTTTGTGTTTTCATGTCATTAGAATCCCTAAGGATTTTTTTCTATTAAAGATACAGCTTTAAAGTAATACTTTTTGCAATTGGGATAACATATTTGACAAAACTGTGCATTGGATAAGCATTTTATAAATTACTCAAATGTTTAGAGCATGTTAAACCATTAAAAACCAATTTAAAAAAAACTGATTTTTTACATAATTAATCGCAGAAAATTTTCTAATAAACTCATAAGCAAATGAATGCACAGATTTTTAGAGATGATTATAGTGATCGTTTAGCAAAAAAGTTTTCTTTAATTAGTGCAAAAATAAAAAAGCCTTAAAAATTTCAAAAAATCGAAATTTTCTTCAATTTTTTAAAAAAGTAGGCAATATTGAAATTTTGAAAATAAATTATTAAGAAATAAGTATGCATGTTATGGTTTCAAAGAAATATAAAATTTACTTAAATTTTAAAAAATGTTGGAAAGTTACTGTGACCCCTTAAAGCAAACTACTATTTCTCTCGTAGGCAGTTTCAGTCGCCAAAGCCCGATTATTCGAGTCAGCCAGAAAATGAAGGCAGTATTTTTCAATTTTTGACAAAATTTCGTCTTTCAAAGAGAGACGGCGGTGAAATTTTAGGTCGTCAGCCAAGGCGAAAAATAGTCCACCCTATGCGCAATAAGAAGCACTAAGTAAATTATTTCCTTCACTCAAGTTGATAAGCAAAAAAATGTGTTAAAGGTTGAAAAATAACTTCTTATTCTTGCCTTGACTGCATTTTTATGCATTAAATGAAAACGACTTAGATTTAAAAGGAATATATATACATATATGTAGATGTACAAATGAAAGTCATATTAGTTTTACTATTTATAACTAAAGAACAGCTGAACCGATTTGGCTGAAAATTGGTGGAGAATTAGCTTAGAGCCATGAGACGGACATAGGATACTTTTCATCTCGTTCGACAGCGTTCCCGAAATTTGTAATTGCAATTAAATGTTTAATTGTTTAGTTTTATGAATTCCTAATAGAAGGTGAGAAAGTTTAGTTCCGTGAATCCCTAATAGATGGCGGGCTAAGTTAACTCTAGAGGGCGCTGGTCGACAGTGTGGATAGCTGCGCTATTGTGGGACTGTTGTGGTCAGCGAACTGATTTTAGAATGAGGGGTTTTTTTTTAATATTCAAGTACATAATTTGATTTCGTAGGATTTTTCTATTTGGTTTTGTTTTCCTTATTTTCAATGTTTGTTTTTGTTCTTATAGTTGAAGATAATTACTTATCTAAGTAAATAATTTCATTTGTCGTATTATTCAATTATGATTGTTCTTTATAACGTTTTTATTATAGTATTGTTTATTTGGCGAAAGATTTTAAATTGCAGAAAAAAAAACCACTTCACGCGCTAAAGGGCAGGGTAACTGTAGCGTGGTTGCTTGGCGCGTTAAGTGATGAACTGTACAGTTCAAGGATTATTTTGAGTTTTAAAGCTACTATTAATCTTTTTATGTGTTTTGGAAAATAGTTTTAAATTTCAAAGATACTCCAATAAGTTTTTGAAAATGTGTGTACGCATTTTCGTTGAAGAAAAAATATCATTTCACATCAGAAGGGATGGAAGGGGTCGTGGATTTTTTTTATTCAACGGACCTCCTTTAAATTCTTTGCACGGGCATCGCAGTAAGGTTACTGCTACTTAGAGATATATAATCTTTCTATTTGATAACACTAAATTATTTTGGAACCGAATGAAAACTTTAAGATAAAGGAATATTCGAGTTATAAGGCTTCGAGATATCGAGAGCTAACAAATACCTTAGCGATTTTAAAAAACTACACGGTTCCAAAGGAAAAAAACCCACAAATATAAATGACCCAGAAAAATGTTCTTTGAACTAACAGTGGCCTCGAATTTGCAATAAACTTTAGAGCTTAAGTTCACAGAATATTATAAAATATGTTTTAGACCAGAGGTTCCCAGACTTCCGTGGACCCCCTCCGGTAAAATTACGACCTTCGCACCCCCCCTCTCAGTTCGAAAAAAAAAGATTTGACACAGTTAAATATATTTTTTTCTAACATATTTTTACGCTTTTTCCCAATTAAATTTATTGATTCATTGGTGTATATATTTTTCATAGCTCTTGTCTTTCATTTCTTAAATTATTATTTTGAGTTAAGGCAGTAAAATACTGTGGAGCCACCGCCCTCTGCTCGCTATCGGTCATCAGTCTCCGGAAACTGCTAATTCCTTTCATATCCCAGCTGTAAAAATGAGCCTCAATATTTACATTTTACTTAATACCATATGAACTTCGCCGTGTTCATAAAATTAATTAATGTGTAGTGTATTTTCATCAGAGAGCTCCGGGGGGGGGGGGGGGCGCAGCGTCCTTCATGTACTGAAAGCGAGAACTTTTTATTCCTCATAAGTGTGTTTTTTTTTTTTTTTTTTTGAATTAAAATATCGTTACACCTCCTTCAATCTCAATTATACTTAGCGTTTAACCCCTCTAGTCGGAATTATGAAATATTTGACCAAAAATGTGGATTAGGTACACAGTGAACTATGGTAAAGGGTATCTGATACACAAAATTTTGAGTTTGTAGGAGAAAAATTAAAAGAGTAATGGCACGTCCAATATTCCAAACTTATATTTTTGAAATGCATATTTCATATACAAAAACGATAAAAAACCAAACAAACATCATTATAAAATGTTCAACAAACAATTATAAAACATAATATAAGCGTTTGAAAAGATTAATCAATGTTATATATTTTTAAAAAAAATCAGGAAAAAAAACTCGCTTTTCAGATGAAAATCCATGGTTAGAAAAATGAGCCATTCTATCTCTCAATCCAACTACAAAAAAAATCTAAATCAATTATTAAATGATTAGCAGCTGTTTAAAGTGGTTCTCCGGTATACTGGACACCAGGTCTGAAGGGGTTAAGCTGGATAGCACCGGTATCCTCTTGGCATGGACTTACGGACCCCAGGCGGTCCGCGGACCACAGTTTGGGAAACTCTGCTTTACACGAAACCAGAACAAAGACACAATCTCTCATAAGAGATGCCACGCTTCATTAGAATAATTTGGTTTTGAAGAAACACAGTAAAATCAATACACGACAATTCACAGAAAAATAGAAAAGGTTAGTATTAAACATAAGATTTACGCACAAAGAAAACTTAGTAACTCATTTCTCAAAGTCAAACCACGTTAAAATATTGGAAACAGTCATAACAAGTCAGGATGGTAAAGGAAAAATGGTTTAGTTAGACCAAAATTATTTTCTCGATTTGAAAGGAATTGCGGCTGGAGAACAAGGCGATGCAACAAGGTTTTCAAATAGAGTAGAAAAAATCTCCCAACAATTTCTTTTGAAATACACATTATTAGACTGCGCTTTTCAAACGCTGTCGAAAAGTAGTAATTATTTATTATGTACTGTCAAAACATATTTAAAATATTTCCGTTTGGTAGAAATGGATTTTTGGCTTATGACTCGAACTTTTTAGTATTATTTTTAGTAATGGGTTTGTAAACACCCATTGTTGTTAGATGTAACGGATTTCGAAAGACTAAAAAAAGTTTGTGCAGAAAGTCTCACTCAAGCATAATGTATTTTACTTTGTAAAAAAGTGCGCCCTATAACAGTATTTAATTTATCAATTATTTTTTAGAAGTGGATGTTTGAAATATTACTTCCTTTCATAACATATGAAATTAATTAGAAACGTTTATGCCCTACTAGATATTACACTCCTGGCAGATTTAGAGCTTTTTATTGACGCTAGAGCAGTTTCAGAAGTTTTTCGTACCCCAAACCCTACATTCTTCTGCATGACCTGCCCTAATATGGTAGTCCGTATCCGCCACTCATTACACTACGTAAATCCATAACTTTTGCTCATATACTATTTTCCATTGCAAAATGCTATTGACAGCAATACACATCTTTTGGCATACTTAAAATAGGTAAGAAAACCAGTATTATGATAACATGATTGTTACAACATAAAGTAGAAATCAAAATTAAACCAGCATATTACAAAAAAACTTCACATAATGATTTTCATGATTTAATTACAGAGCAATAGAATCAGTTCACTAGGTAACCAAATTTGAAACAGAAAAGAGTGCGAAAAAGTATGCAGTACAGTAAAGATAAAAATCCAAATTTAACACATAAAATATCAAGGAATCATCCTGCAAATTACTAGCGAACACACATTTGAATAAAATCATCTAGAGTCACGAAAATACATTTGAACTTTAACCAGGGAAGTTTGGAAGTCGACCGAATCTCCCCCGCAGAAAAAGATCTGCAGCTTCTGATCCAGTTGCTTGACTTCTAGTCCCACTGCCCTGATCAAGGACAAAACGAATATGAGAGAAACATGACATAACTTTCATGAACATAACACCAGTCGTCCACATTTCACAACCATGTTATAAAAGAATCGTTGAAAAAAATACAAATGATAACATTTTAAATTAAAAACATCTCTAATCTCAAATTTCTTTTGAACTAGAATCAGGAAAGCTCAGTAGTTTCGAAGCCGACCGAATCTCCCCCGCAGAAATAAATCTGCAGCTTCTGATCCAGTTGCTCGACTTCTAGTCCCACTGAACTGATCAAGGACAAAACGAATACGCGAGAAACATTACAAACTTACACGAACATAACACCACTCGTACACATTTCACAATCACGGTATCAAGGATTCATTAAAAAAATTACACTTTTAAGTAAAAACATCTATAATCTCGAAGATCATTTGAGCTATAATCAGGAAAGCTCAGTAGTTTCAAAGCCGACCGAATCTCCCCCGCAGAAATAAATCTGCAGCTTCTGATCCAGTTGCTCGACTTCTAGTTCTACTGACCTGATCAAGGACAAAATGACTATGAGAGAAACTTTACATAAACTTTCACGAACATAACACCAGTCGTCCACATTTCACCAACCATGTTATCAAAGAGTCGTTAAAACATATTCACACTTAAGTAAAAATGTCGACTCCCAAAATTTATTTGTGCTATAATCTGAGGCACTCAAATTTTAAGCCGACTGAATCTCCTCCACAGAAAAAATCTGTAGCTTTTACTACCCAGTTGTTCGACTTCTACCTCCACATTCAGGATTCAAAAAGTCACGGGCGACGACGAGAAATACTTTGGACACTATTTCTTTCAGAACAAGAATCTTTCAGAAGATTTGTTACATAGAACTTTTCAACAAACTGCAAAAAATTAGGCATCAAAAAAAGTTTCTTCCCTCTTAAAATTGTACTATTTTTGCCAGTATCGGAACTCGGATAAGAAATGCACCAACGAAATGAGAATTGTAAGAATTAGAAGGTTAGGCTATTGCTTTAGGTAGCTTTCGTCAAATCCAAAATAGACCTTTATCGGTTATAGGGGGTCGACTCTTCTGTTGAGAGAGGATTATTTTAATCTCCTCTAAACAATGAGCAGTATGAAGGCTTCAAAGAGCTCTTGTTATCGAATTTTGAATAGGTCACTTCAACTACCAGCCATAAATAGCAATGCCTTAGCACCTAATAAGGCATTCTCGCGGATTAAATTGAGCTCAAATTGCTTTTATCTCAATTTCCAAAAATAATGATGAGTTAGCTTTGAAACAAAGCATACATTGCGCAAGTACAAAACAATTATTCATTTGCTTTTGAAAAAATTTCACACAATTTCAAATGTTCACAATCACAGTAATAAAATTAACATCTAAATAAGCATTCTTTGGGCACAAATTTACTTTTCACTTAATCTTTGTTTTCTTTCTTTTTTTTTTTTTTTTTTTTGATTATAAATAAGAGAAATTAAAATTAGAAAGATAGGCTATTATTTTAGGTAGCTTTTGTCAAATCCAACCAAGCAGTTTTTTTAAGAGAAAATTAGCTCTATTGTTGAGAGAGGATTGTTTTAATCCTCTCTAAACAATGAGCAGTATGAAGGCTGCAAAGAGCTCGTTATCGAATTTTGAATAGGTCACTTCAGCTACCGGCCATAAATAGCAATGCCTTAGCACCTAATAAGGCATTCTCGCGGATTAAATTGAGCTCAAATTGCTTTTATCTCAATTTACTAAAACAATGATGAGTTTAGCTTTGAGACAAAGCATATATTGCGCAAGTACGAAACAATTATTCATTTGCTTTTGAAAAAATTTCACGCAATTTCAAATGTTCACAATCACAGTAATAAAATTAACATCTAAATAAGCATTCTTTGGGCACAAATTTACTTTTCACTTAATCTTTGTTTTCTTTCTTTTTTTTTTTTTGATTATAAATAAGAGAAATTAAAATTAGAAAGATAGGCTATTATTTTAGGTAGCTTTTGTCAAATCCAACCAAGCAGTTTTTTTAAGAGAAAATTAGCTCTATTGTTGAGAGAGGATTGTTTTAATCCTCTCTAAACAATGAGCAGTATGAAGGCTGCAAAGAGCTCGTTATCGAATTTTGAATAAGTCATTTCAGCTACCGGCCATAAATAGCAATGCCTTAGCACCTAATAAGGCATTCTCGCAGATTAAATTGAGCTCAAATTGCTTTTATCTCAATTTACTAAAACAATGATGAGCTAGCTTTGAAACAAAGCATACATTGCGCAAGTACAAAACAATTATTCATTTGCTTATGAAACAATTTCACACAACTTCAAGTGTTCACAATCACAGTAATAAAATTAACATCTAAATAAGCATTCTTTGGGCACAAATTTACTTTTCACTTAATCTTTGTTTTCTTTTTCTTTTCTTTTTTTGATTATAAATAAGAGAAATTAAAATTAGAAAGATAGGCTATTATTTTAGGTAGCTTTTGTCAAATCCAACCAAGCAGTTTAAGAGAAAATTAGCTCTATTGTTGAGAGAGGATTGTTTTAATCCTCTCTAAACAATGAGCAGTATGAAGGCTGCAAAGAGCTCGTTATCGAATTTTTAATAAGTCACTTCAGCTACCGGCCATAAATAGCAATGCCTTAGCACCTAATAAGGCTTTCTCGCGGGTTAAATTGAGCTCAAATAATTAAATACTTCTATTTCAATTAACTAAAGCCGTGATAAGTTAGCTTTGAAACAAAGCATACATGGTGCAAATACAAAACAATTAATCACTTGCATTTCAAAAGTTTCACATAATTTCAAGTGTTCACAATCACAGTAAGCGCCTTAGTTTATGCGCTAAAAAATAGATATTAGGCTATTACTTTTAGCTACTTAGCAGCTTTAGTGAAAAACAGCCGAACAACACTTATTAATAAAAGTATAGCTGTTCTGATTTACAGAGTTTTTTTTTAATCAGCTCAGAACATTGAACAGACTTAGGACATCAGTTTTGATCAATTTCATAACAAATTTGAAAATAGACCAATTTTACTAACTGGTTATGGATATCAATGCCGTAAGTCTAAGAAGAGTATTTTTGCGGATTAAATTGAGCATCGTATTTCCCTTTAATTTCAATTTACTTTGCGACAAAGCAAACCCCATGTCATATAATATCATACGCCCATGCCATAGGAAAAATAAATTTTTTAAGTAGCTTCAGAAAATTTTTACGCGTATTTTGAAATGTTTACAAACACATTAAAATAGCACTAAAAACTGCAATCCCTAAGCCAAAAATCTATTACAATATAAGAGCATTATTTTTTTATAAAATTGTTTTAAAGAAATAAAGAGACCATTTCTTAGGCTGTTTTTGTAAAGCAAAGCCTAATTTTTTATTTAAGACGAAATGCCGAGAGATTTGTTCGACCTTTCTATCCAAAAACCTTTCTACATCTCTCGGTTCTCCAACAGAATTTTTTTGCAAATCGAGAAAATATATTTGGTCTTTAACCTTTTTTTTTCATTCTGAAAATGAAGTTGATGAAATATAATGAAATATATTTCATCACCATTTACTGTATTTTCCTGTATATCATCCGCGGCGGCGTATAATCCGCAGGTCCTAAAATCGGCCTGAAAAAACCTTCGTATAATCCGCGGCGGCGTATAATCCGCGGATAATAAGATATAAAAAAAAATGAGATTTTGATTTAACATACAATTTTAGCAACTAAACTAAAAACGTGAAGAATTAATAACTGTTGAGGTACATTCAATATTAAAAAACAAAATAATCTAAAAAGTAAAGATTTCTTCTCAACATTGACATTATAGTACGCTAATTACTTGAAGACAAAGAGTCAAGAAAGGAGCAAACGTTCTAATCTTGTGTAGAAGACTACGGTTTTTACTGCATGCTGTTTATTTTACGTAGCCTCAATCGCGTAAGAACATTCAAGCTATCTAAAATAACCAATATACAGGCAGGATTCACGATCGCTAATGGCGAATCCTGCTGGAAACATTGAGGTTCAAAGAGTTTGTGTTGAATAAAAAATTCACAGATAATCCGCGGCAGCGTATAATCCGCACCTCATTAATTTTACACTTTAACAGATAATCCGTGAATTATATGCTGAAAATACATTAAAATTTCTTAAAAAGGGATTAGAAAAAAAATCTCTTGACATTAAAAAAAAGGTGAAGATTTTCGATTTGCTTGAACTAAAAAGTGCGTCGATAATTACTGTATCTACTGTACAGCGCACAGTACTAGTATTATAGCGCTTCATTTTATTATCGCTACATACTATAACTACCGCAGTTTCATTTTATGCGTCCATTGATTTTGAACATCGTAACAGTAGTAATGGTGTGCTCTTTTTAAGTACAGTAAAAATTCTTTTCTTTATGTAAAAATTGGAAAGTTAAAGCTAAGAAATTTGTTTTAACAGTTAGAGGGTTGCTATCAAGTGTTTGAAATAATTGGGTATGTTTATAAAAAAAAATCGTACACATTCCCCTTTCCACGTGCGAAATTGCAGCGTATGCGAGGGGTCTTGGAACGGAAAAATCGCGTAGTTGTGACTCGACTGCATTCAACTAAAATGTGGCGTAAATTATGTTGGCAATTGTATCTTTGTTCAGGTATTGCATAAAGCTGATTTAATATTATTCTCTGAACTTGATCTCAAAAGTTATTTTTAGTTTCGAACCGACTTAATTTAAAGAACATTTTTTTTCTGTCCTTAAATATGTGATTTCTTTTTCCTTTGATATGACAGTTTTGTGCAGTGGAGTACCTAGCATGGGGGACACCCGGGGCGGTAATTCGGGGTGTCGTCTCCCCCCCCCCTCTTCAAACGCAAAAGAAAAAGAAAAATTTTATGTAAACACGAAATTCATGTAATTGTCAGAAAAACGATATTTGATATATAACAAAATTTTGAGTGGGCTAATGTACAAAAACAAATAAAGTGTGGGTTCAGGGGATTTCCCCCGGAAAATTTTCAAATTTGTTACCTTAGAAATGCATTTTAGCTTCATATTTTTCAAAAAAACTTTCATTTTCACTTTGGGTATCACCCCCCAGACGGGAAATTCCAAGAGCGGACCGCTCCCCCTGTAGCGACGCCACAGGTTTTGTGATACCGCTGAGATCCTTTGGCGGCACAAATAGTTCGTAAAATATTTGTACAATTTTTATGCAAATATATTTCTCCAGAAACAGTTTCTTTAACAGTCTAACGCTGACGTAGAGGTGAGAAAAAAAACTAAGGTGAGAAACTAAATTTTCACGGAAAAAAAAGAAATATAATCTTATTATAAAGGAATATGAATACGGAATCCCAAAGCGTAATTCCTGGAAGTGCCGACTTTTGTGTTTACTTTTGTAAAAACTTGTGCAATCACGTGTGCAATTTTTCAATCGTCAGAAAATATTTTTTTACCGCCAGGATTTTTTTTTATTTTGTAGAAAATTACAAAAATTATATTATAATTTTCATGTAATGTGGTATTGTACAGGAAAAATAATGCATATTATTTTCCATACAAAATTGCCATCTACCGTTAATTTACAAATACACGAAATATGAAATTTAATTAATTAGTATTCTTTGAAATGAATACCAAGAAACTTATGAATTTTCATGCACAATTTCAACAACTCTTTCATCGTCATGTATTATCTTTCCATGTATTCTAAAACGGTTACTATAGGTTTTTGGTAGATAAAATAGGAAATCAACAATTTTGATTCAAATCTATTTGAAAATCTTATAAAACTAAAATTCATGCAGTCTTTACATTTCGTTGTGCTACGATTGCGATCATTGGACATCTTTAAAACAAAATCTATATTTAATATTCGAACCTGAGGCGTAAACTCGCAATCCCTGAGGCCAGGGGTGCCCCCCCCCCCTCTTCAAGAGTAAAAGCGCACACCTCATAAATATCGCAAAGACCCCCCAAAAAAGAAAGAGGCCCCCAAAAGAAAAAATATCCCTCAAAGCACCTCCCCCCTAAAAACTTGAATGGGGCAGTTTGCGCCATAACCCCCACCCCCACACACACGTGGGCACCCCTGCCTGAGGTCCGAACTCGCGCCTTAGCCATTCAGCCAACCTGGCGATCGCTTCAAGAAGTTGAAAAGAAGTTTTCACTTAAGAACGCGCGCATACGCTGCATTCCTTCTGTCACTAACAGTGTAGCTAGTTGTATTGTTTCTTCCCATCTCAAAAAATGCCCAACGTAACTGAAGAAATTTTCACTTCAAAAGAGATCAATTGAGTGAAGAACACTATCTGCCATTTTTTCATAGGGCCATTTTCGCTTAAAGTCAGGGGTGCTCACCCACAAAACCCCTCTAAAAATGAGAAAAATATCCCTCAAAACAACCCCTCCTCCCTAACAATTTCAATGACGCAGTCTGCGCTAAGACCCCCCCCCCTTAGGTGGGGGGGATGTGAAAGTTAAGAATTTTATCAAACAAATAAAAATAAAATCACAATGTTTGGAAGTTTTGATTTGTTACACTTTAAATTCTTGTTAATATCACTGGAAGGACAGGAGTTTATATCGGATCAAATGTATACTTTTAAACCCCTCTCCCCCCAAAAAAACTAAACATTTTGCTGAGCAGCTGAGGTTTTCTCCCTAGTTTACCCCCCCCCCCTCTCCTCCCTAATCTAACTTTTCCTTTTAGTAAATAGGTTTATGCGTATTTCTTTATTTTTAATCTTTCATGGAAAGAATTTTGCACTAAAACTCCCTTATTCTAAAATCAGTCCGACTCCGCAACCCTGGTGATCACTTGGGGACACCTATAAGCTTTTTGTGGTGAATGTTTTTCACTAAATTGATCAAATACGACTTAGTCGGCGAAAAATTTAGCGACAAAAATGGGATGCCAAATCTGGTATCAGATTGGATATATCGGCGATATTTAGCAAAATTCCTGTAGAATCAAAGATGAAGTTGTAAATGGTCGATTACCATATTTTTGGATACTATTGTTACAGTTATTAGCTACACCTAAAGTTTTAGGTTATACGAAGATATATTGCACCTCAAATCCGCTTATTAGACATCCCATGTGCATTTTTTAAAGGACCTTAGCAACTGTATTGCTTCGCGTTCTGTTCAAAATACAAATGAAAAGAAATTTAGTCTTTACTTTTTCTTAAGAAAAAGGCCTACTTTTGCAATGCTCCAATAAGTCACAAAACTACCAAATCACCTAGCGTAAATTTGCTGAAATGTATGTAACATTTATTAAACAAGCTGCCCTGATATATTTTTTTCATCTAGCTTTTGACTGAAGGGTTTCTAGTTTTTTTAGTATCAATTACTGTATAAGTGCCTGTAACTAAACCATCTAGTTTATCTTTCTAGAAATCATGATCTTAAAAAAGTACTTAAAATTGTTTTCATGGGCCATTCCACGGAAAACGGTAATTTCGTCCCGCACGTGACGCTTCATATATTTATAATTTATTATATTTATAATTTTTTACATTATAAAAAATAATAATTTAAATGGATGAACAAAATTTTGTTGCTTAAGAAATCACAAACGCATTTGTGACTTCTTAAGCAAAAACTTTCTTCAAAAATGATTTCTTTGTTATGAAATATGGGAACCGTCACGTGCTGGACAAAATGAATATTTTCAATGGAATGGGCATATACATTTTTTTTCAATGGTTTAAATAATTACTTGTTAACTAATGGGATATGTTTCCTTTACGTTGGAACCATAGCTTTTAAAATCTACAATTTGTTTCTTCATTTCTGTATTAATAGAGCAAAAATATTAGCTTATTCATAAGCAAGTTACCAGAGGTTGACTTTGGATGTCCCGCACGTGACGCATGTAAATAAATTTTATTTTAAATAACATAATTGTTTAATAAAATATAATTGTGTCAGGAGTATCTTTGTATCACATGTAAAGATTAAAAAAAATGCTTACCCGTGTTTCATTAAAATATTAAAAGATATGATGAAATGTTAATGAAATGTAAGCGTATTTTTGTCCCGCACGTGACGGTGGAATGGCTTTCATGTTTAGTTGAAACATTTTCTAATATCAAGCTATACAACTTGCTGTCTTTTTTTTAGTAACCGTTTACTTAAAGATGAATACTAATCAACATCTAACGGGATTTCAGATTTCATTTCCATAATTATGTGAAAGAAAAAAAAATATCTTAATACTTACCACCGTTGAATTTCAAAACAAAATACCTGTGTTGAAGTGTGATGATAAAAGCACGCTTGACCATTGGCTACCAGTATTGACTATCACTTCCAAAGGTTTTCATCTAGAATCACAAAATTATATCACGTTACTCTAACAAATAAATAAAAAATATTAATTGAATAACTTTTAATAAACAGTAACTAAAAATACACAAATACAGTCAAACTCGCTTATAACGAGCCCTTATTTAACGTTAACTCGGTCTTGACGAGGAGTTTAGAAACATTTGGTTGCCACAATGTTAAGTCTGTGGGAGCAAAATTCGCTTTTTACGAGCAAACCTCGATTAACACGAGCAATATTCTTGTAATTCAATAAGTTTCTATTGACATTGAGCAAAATGAGTCAAATCCTCAAAACAAGTTTTTTTTTTAAATCTGTAATGAAAGAATTTAAAAATGATATATTTGTCAATGTCAATGTTATTACTTCCGAGGTGCTTATATCAGATTATAATTTGACTCAAATTTAAGCAAGTTCAAATAAAAAAATCAATGAAAGCGACGAAGATGACAAAAATTTTTGAAGAATTTGAAACTGAACTACCATCAAAATTTCTTATCAATAGTTCAGCTGCAGTGGTGTCTAAGTTACTGTTTGTTAGATTAGTATAATTACACTACATATGAAAAGTACGTGGAAATAGAATTTTACATTTTATTTTATATATATTATCATTTTTCACTATTTTCCAATGACATTAAAAAAAAAATCAAATCAAAAGCGCAAAAAACGCCCTTGTCCACTAGAAATGTTTTAAAATAAATATATTAAATAAAAACAAAAAACTGACTACGTAAAAACCAAAAAAAAAAAAAAAAACATAAGAAAAATGTATAATCCCAGTAATTTAGAATATTATTAAGTACTACTGAATAACTACACCGTTGAAATAGTTTTATAACCGTACATAGGTAAGACAAATCATAAAATCAAAAGCAGAATAGAAGGATCAACAGTCGGGGCCCACTCCTTTCTCACTCAAGGAAATCATAAAATTTGAATGGGTCCCGACTGTTGATCCCTCTATTCTGCTTTTGAATTTATGATTTGTCTTACCCTATGTACGGTTATAAAACTATTTCAACGGTGTAGTTATTCAGTAGTACTTAATAACATTCTAAATTACTGGGTTTATACAATTTTCTTTTTATGTTTTTTGCGCAGTCGGGGTTTTTTGTTTTTATTTAATAATTTTTTATTTTACACTTTTTAGTTAATTTTCATTGACTTAGTAATTATGTTTATAAGACGGTACACTTCCCAGGTTGATTAAATAACTTGCGGTGGTCTAAACTACTGATAATTAGTACTTCTAGGGACCTAACTCGGCTTAAAGCTACATGACCTTGACCTTAGACAAAAATGCGCGAACTTAAGTCAACCACAGCACAGCTATATAAACAGCCTGTGTAAATCATGATGAAATTGGAAACGTCGTCATTCAAATCTTTTTTCTTTTGGTGCTGAATTGCACAGGTATATTTTGATGAGGACTACAACCTGTGTGTCTTGCCTCCCTTACGCATGATATATATTTTCATTACACATACGAACAACACATGAAAGAATTTACATCACAAAAGGAAAGTACAACCGGAGCGAGGGTGGGAGTCGAATCCACCGCCTCAAGTGTGCCAATGTTAAGCAGTCGCTCAGACCGCTCGGCCACTGAAGCCCCATCAGTCAAATTTTTCTCGTAAAACTAAAACAGCCTGTCAAGAAAGTACACGTCGCGAAACTCAGTCCCTTGAATCAAGGCAAAAACAAATGCAACATGTTAGAGATGAAAATCGAATTAGTAGACTTTCTTTCTTTTGGTGCTTATTGCACGGGTTTATTTTGATGAGGACTACAATCTGAGTGTCTTGCCTTCGTTACGCATCATTTATTTTTTATTACAGTACAGAACTCATATAAAGAACACATGAAAGAATTTACATCAGAAAGAGGGGAAAATACATCCGGAGCGAGGGTTTCTTGACCCACCGCCTCAAGTGGGAGAAGAAATCGCTTAGACCACTCGGCCACTGAGACCCTAATTAGTAGACTTAGTGAACAAAAAATTTAAGCTCGAAAACTACCTGAATTTGTTGTACGCAGGTAGCGTGCGACACCCAGCGTGCAAAGATCCCAAACTGACAAAATAGCAACTGGTTTTTGAAATGGTACTTTTGTGTACTGTCATGTGTTTAGTGACACTCCCAAGGTTAAGACAAATCGATTGACGTAAGAATTACCAAAATAGATCAAGGCGTTTAGTCTGTAGAACGCCACATAAAGAGACATACATACATACATAGACTGATAAACACATTACCCTCCTTTGCGTCGCGCACGCGCAGACGAGTAAAAAAAAATTTTTGCAAATAGCAAAAATATAAGTATAATTTTATAATTTTGCATACATATATATAATCTTGCTATCTGAACAATGTCACAAAGTATGATTTTTTGCTTAAATATTCAACTTTTTCATTTTTTTTTCCCGAAACATAACTTTTCACGATACCGCTGGCGCAGCGAATGGTAGTTTTGGGGGTGAAAACACCCCCCTAGGCATTTGTTTGAACATAAATGCAAATTCTAATACAGTTGTTCATTTATATGAAAGGGTTGTTTCGATCAAAAAGACCCCCTAGCAGAAGGTATTTTTGATCAAAAAACCTTGCAGAAGTTATTTTTGGTCAAAAAAACCTTGCAGAAGGTATTTTTGATCAAAAAACCCCTTGCAGAAGCTATTTTTGATCAAAAAACCCCTTGCAAAAGCTATTTTTGATACAAAAACCCTTGCAGAAAGTATTTTTGATACAAAAAACCTTGCAGAAGGTATTTTTGATGAAAAAACCTTGCAGAACGTATTTTTGATCCAAAAACACCCCCCAGAAGGTATTTTTGACTGCGCTAGTGCACGATACATATTACTGAACTCCCGATTATCCGAAGATAGGGTGACACTGCAAGCGCGAAAGAGCGAACATCGCGGATAATCTGCATAATGGGTATAAAACGGTGCAACTGTATAAGCTTTTAAAAAATAATAGCACTCGCATTCAATTGGTTTGCAGATAAAAACAATAACAGTATTAAAAATAACAAAATTTAAAAAAAAGGATCATTATTGCAAACGAAATTCACACGTTCGCGATCAAATCGAGCTTACAGATTGACTGAAACAGATCAAGCTTACGTAGAAAACGTATAGAGGGGAATTTTTTTGAAAAACACTGGTTTTCTCTCATTTACGCGTATAAATTGAGTAGATGTAAAAATCAAAAGAGTGTAGAATTTATTTTTATAGATTATTGATCATAAATAGCTTAAATCTCCCGTATAATACGTTTTATCCCCACTGCAGATAATTGATAAATAAGGAAAAGCAGATGTTCTGCTAACCTAAATACACTGTCTAAAAGCAACGCAGTCAAGAGTGCACATGCACACTTTATTGCAAAGAAGTGGTTCAAAACTAACCAAAAGCAGCTAGAACCAGTTCAAAGAATTCTTGAATGCCATATTTTATAATTTAACGATCGAGTAATCTATATTCTTTAGAAAATCTGAATCGTTATTTAATAAAAGGCGTAAGTGCAAAGGATTTCCGTAAGTAATCACGCCCTTTCTGAAATAATAGATTCATCTACAGTTGGGGACAGGGGTGTGCACAAGCCCCAATTATAGTTAACTCCTTGAATTCAATCATTTTTATATATTATACTTGAACTGACTTTTCTCATTGTTTCTAGAAATAGTTATTGATATTCTATGAAATAAAGGACTTCCCATTTTAACGATAACATACACACAAGCATCAACAATAATCGTGTACGTATTCATCATTGCGAAAACCCAACTTTCGACTTGGGTTCACTTATGAGATTTATTTACGTTTTTGTTTGTTGTTTCACAATAAAAAACGAGCTGATGTGAGTGTGCATCAAATGACTTCCTTTTACGCCAAATTAATGGTAATAGCGCCTTGGAGTAAGCAAGGAAACACTAAATATTTCCACCCCTAGTTTCTTGCAAACGGAAGTAAAAAGTTTTACACAGATTTATATCCCCATTATTGGCAATTTTAATGCGATTCAGTGGTTCACTGTTTAAATATCACCAACATTGGCCAATTAAAAGCAGATTTTTAAAAAAATTGCCAAATTTTTCGCAAAGTTGGCGAAAATCTTGGCGGCCAAAAGCTTTGCGAAAAAATGCCACGTGTTTGACAAATTATAACGCCACTTGAGTTAGCATTGAAATTAACAATGATTTCCCCCCAAAAAGGTGTAAAAGACCCTCTTAAGAACATCTGAATGCAACCAAAAGAGAAGGTGCACGACTAGACCCCACTAGGAGTCTATGTACCAAATTTCAACTTTCTAGGACATACCGTTCTTGAGTTATGCGACATACACACATAAATACGTACATACAGACGTCACGAGAAAACTCGTTGTAATTACCTCGGGGGTCGTCAAAATGGGTATTTCGGGTGTCTGTACGTTCCTAGGCATATATCCACGTGTGATCGAGTCGAAAAAAAAAATTCAATATTCATTCGGGGGTGAGCAAAATGGAAATTAAGGCCGATTTTTGAGTGAAAATTTTCTCACGTATACAATACTTCCTTTTTTGTATTCGCAAAAAAAAAAAAAAAAAATAGAAAAAAATCGGCCTTAATTACCATTTTGCTCACCCCCGTATGAATGTTGAGTTTTTTTTTTTTTCGATCCGACCACACGTGGATATATGCCTAGGAACGTACAGACACCCGAAATACCCATTTTGACGACCCCCGAGGTAATTACAACGAGTTTTCTCGTGACGTCTGTATGTACGTATGTATGTGTGTGTGTATGTCGCATAACTCAAGAACAGAATGAACTAGAAAGTTGAAATTTGGTACTTACACTCCTAGTGGGGTCTAGTTGTGCACCTCCCTTTTTGGTTGCATTCGAATGCTCCAAATGGGGTTTTTTTGCCCTTTTTGGGGGGACAAATTATTGTTAATTTCGATGTAAACTCAAGTGGTGTTATAATTTGGCAAACACTTGGCGCCAGTCTTTTGGTCGCCAAATTTGGTCGCCAACTTAACGACAAATTTGACGATTGTTTTTAATTTTTTTTAAATTTAAATCTGGTTTTAATTTGGCCACTGTTGGTGATATTTAGAGAGCAAACTATTGAATCACATTAAAACTGCCAATAATGAGAAAATGATATTAAATTGGGGTAAAAGGAAGTCATGTGATGCACACATCAGCTCGTTTGTAAAAGGAAGTAAAGATGAAAGAAAAAAATGAATAGGGGAATAAAAAAGTAACGATAAGTTTTCGAAGAAATTTCTTTCAAAGTGGAGACAAACAAGAGTGAAATCTAGAGTGAATGCTCCCGTCACTGATGTTCACATGAATTTTTCTTAGAGCATACTCCCGGTAATCAGTTATGCACAATATAGGTATGCGATCATGTAGATAATATGTCATAATATGGAAAATATTTAAGCTTGAGGGTATACGCTATATGTCTAAAAAATGTTAAATGTGAATATACGGCGTATACCCTATGGGAAGACCACTGGCTCCCGTCAATGTAAGACTACTTAAAACGTGTGGATTAACTTATTTAGTTTACCCTAAATTATCATAAGCTGAACTATAAAGTATGGACATTTTTTTTGTTAATGTATCAACACCAATGGTGCCCAACCTACGGCCTTAGGGCCATATCGCACTCCGACAAGAAAAGTGACACAAGTAAAAAAAAAACAGCATTGGAGAAAATCAAGGTTTTAGCAATAGTAGTTTTTAGCGATTTAGTCTCAACATTCAAGTACACAAAAAATTGTGCTATTTACTTGCTCTTTTTTTGGTGTAAGTCAATAGTGCACTTAACATTCGGAAGTTTTCTTCTAAAGTATGAAAGTTGAATGATTTTCTACAATTGATTGTATTGTTTTTGCACCACCACGTACCAGTCATGTAAGCAACTTGTGCGAGTTTTGTGGCAAGAACGAACATTGAATTTAGATTTTAAATCAACAGCTAGTACGTTTTCATGGTGGCGACATGAACTGTAAAAAAAAGCTCCCTGACTTTTCCCTGATTTCCCTGATTAAGTTCACCAAATTTCCCTGATTTACGTTACCAATGATAATGGTTTTCTTTCTTTGCTCTACTTGAAATCCATTATATGTTTGTATAAAATGCAGTATTTCAAACGTTCTAAGTTGTGTAAAGTTGTTGAACGAAAGATATATTTTAAAAAGAGGCTACTTTTTTAATAAAATGGTTAAAAAACATAAGTCAATTTTTTTGGGGGGAAAAAACCCTACAAAACAGTATATTAAATTTTTCTACAATGGAAAGATTACAGAAAATTAAAAAAAAAAAACTTTGCTTCCAGAAACCACTTAGCATAAGAATTTTAAGAAACTATTAAAATTACTCCTAAAAACATATGTATATTTATGATAGAACTAAAAAGTAATTGAAATTATTTTGAACTAAGTTTTCAAACAATATAATAATTGTTGCAAGAATAACAAGCAATAGTGAAAGAATAGAAGTAATGTAGTTATTCTTATATAACTAATTGACATATTTATGCAAAACAGATGAAACCATTTGACATCCTTTCATAGGGAGTTTTTCTCTAATCAAGAACATAGGTTTTAATGAATGAATACAGCATTTTAACAATTTAAAAATAAAGATATTTACTTAAGTACACAAGTTAACTCTATTTCAAATGATTTCAGTATGTAACGAAAAAAATTCTTAGATTGCTTTTGTAACAAACAACTTTGAAATGCAAAGGAAAAAAAGAAAAAAAAATTAGTTAATTTCAAAATATATAAAAGAATACAACTTGGTTATAAAATTAAAGAATTACTTAAGTCTGAAGAAAAGAAAACCTTTAGAATCTGTGGTGACAACAAATAGTATAACGGCAAAAAACAAAGTTTTTTTAAATTGAAAGTTCAATTTTAGCAATTAAATTAAAAACGCGAAAAAGTAATAACTTTTAAGCTTTTATAGTATTAATTCAAAAGCCGATTTCGATTCTTCTTGACCATTCGATTTCTTCTTGAAATCGCGATTATAGTACACTAATTACTTTGAGACAGTGGAATAAAGGCAGAGGAGCTTAGGCATTAATGAAGGCTTCCTCTTTGCCTGTATGGTTGTTTATTTTACGTAGCATTGAAAGCATAAAGGAAATTTCAAGCTAGGTAAAATAAACAACCTAACAGACACAGAAGCAATCTTAGGAAGTTCATCCTGTGGTTAATAAGTAAGATTCAATGCTTTGACGTTGAGGAAAAAAGATGCACAAATATGCGGCAGTGTATAATCGCACCTAATTAATTTTACTTTTTTTTTTTTTTTTTTTGAACAGATAATTGGTGGAAAATGCGTAGGGAATCCGAGTACTTAATTTTGTAAAGCAAAAAAAAATTTTTTTTTTTCTTCATAAAATAAATTTTCCCTGATTTTTTGATAGTTTTTCAAAATTCCCTGATATTTCCCTGACTTTTCCCTGATTAATAAAGTTCTCTGACTTTTCCCTGATCTCCCTGATCTGTCGCAACCCTGGTTTTTCATAAATTTTGAAATTGTGTCACTTTTCATGCTGGGCGCGAAATGTGGTCCACGAAGCTGATACACTTAGCTCGATGTTATATGTTCAATGTTACGACTCTTAAAAATATATTCCAAAAATTTTTAAAACAACCGATCATTTTCATCTGGTATTAAATGATTGCAGCAAATTTGAAACTAGTTTTCTAAGAACTGATGGAAACTTCGTATTAATAAAGTAAGCAAGTAGCAACTCGAACAATTACTGATTTGTAATTTTCTTTTCTTTACGTGTTTTCAAAAAAAAAAAAAAAAATGATATCTCTCATTTGACAGAAAAGTGTCCACAATACGAAAAAATGAAATTTTACAGAAGAAACGATTGAAGTTGAACTCTTCAAACAATTTTCTGTAAGAGAAGTAAGTTCGCTGTGCTCTCCCGGGGGGGGGGGTCAGGTCTGCGCCAAGCCTGATCGGCGCCGTCGTGCAAATGTCATTTGAGCGCCTTTATGCCGAAGCGTTCAGGGAAAAAGTATAGTTAACACTTGGAGTGAGGTTTGTGTAGACAAATATGAAATGGGGAAAAATACGTTCGGCATTTCATTTATTAAAAAACAATGCGAAAATATTTTATTTTGAAATACAGTGCACATTTTAATTTTATGTCTCGGAGTTATTTCAAGTACAATTACTCCTCGGATTTGCTAATGCGTTTTGGAAAAAGGAAATATATAAGTATCAAAAAGTCAAACGCCTCACAAAAATCTCTCTAATCTCTAATTCATGGATAATTAATCAAACTTTTATGCCTATCAAATTATGACAACAGTGCAGAGCTTTTTTCTTAACTGAAGTATAATAACGTAGAGGATATTCCACCATAAAATCTGAAACTAATAATTCTAAAATGCTGATTCGTTAAAGGGAGGCTATATTTAAAAAAATAATGCACAAATGGTTAAAGAAAAAAAAAGGAGGGGGGGGGGTGATCGTGTAATTATGGTCAAGTGTCATGTCCAGTGCTGGATGAACGTCGATTTACGCCCTGGGCCAAGCTTCGAGATTACCACCCACCTCACATTTCTGAGCTTAATCGAAATCGTATCCCCCCTCCCCCCCCCCCGTTTGACAATATGTGGCAAAGGGTTCTTTTTTTACATTCTCCGATGATGTTCGAAAGAGTTCGGGGATGCTGGCCCGAAATTTTTTTTTCGAAATTGAAATATAAAAAATGCAATTTCAGACCACCTATGGCGATTTTACGGAAAGTAATAGGATTTGGAACTCGGCCGGAAGGTTTTCAAAACTGAAGTCCTACAAACGCATTTGTATGTCATCTTTGACGATGTATAAGGAAAGGTTCAGGGATTCTCGCCACTTCTAAGTCTCGCCACTTCTTTTTGTTGTCAAGTTGGCGAAAAAACTTGGCAACCAAAATACTGGAGATATATCGCCAAGTGTCCGACAAATTATAACCACTTGAGTTTATATCGAAATTAACAATGATTTCCCACAAAAAGGGGCAAAAGACCCCCTTAGGAACATCCGAATGCAACCAAATGGGAAGGTGCACAGCTAGGACCCACTAGGAGGGACACACCGTATTTGAGTTATGTGAGACACGTACGTACATACATACATACGGACGTCACGAGAAAATTCGTTGTAATTAAGTCCGGGGTCGTCAAAATGGATATTTCGGGTGTCTGTAGGTTCCTAGGCATTATATCCACGTGCGGTCGGGTCGAAAAAACTCAACATGCATTCGGGGGGGGGGGGGGGGGGGAGAAATTAAGACCGATGTCTCAGTTAAAAATTTTTTGCGAATACAATACTTCCTTTATTTTAAAAGGAAGTAAAAAATGTGAGGGAGATAAAAGCACCCAAAAACCTTTAACATAAGTATTACAAGTAGTTCTCTGCAGCATAGAAGACGAGAACTGAAAACAGTTGATCAAACAATACCCATGGAAATTCTGTGACCATTGATGAATGATGTGTCTCGGAAACTATTTTGTTCACTTCTTCTAGGATAATTTGTTTAAAAACTGAAGCTATGAACAGTGAGTATGAGAAAGGTTTCCCCAAGATATCGTTACAATGGGAAGCAGATATTAGGGACGTTGAGCTGAGTTAATGCTCACCAAATGCTGCTGATCTATTACAAGAGATGGTCCTTCTTTGACGTACAAAAAGCAATCGAAAATAAAGCGTTTGCAGCAATAAGCCAAATGCAACCACTGCCTTCCAAAAAACTAAGGATTGTTTAACAAAACAGGTCCTATTTAATAACATTTATTGCACAGTATTGTCTTTTCCTTTTTATCATTACCTTTAAATCAATGTGATCTTGAAAATAAGAGCTAATTAAAAAAATCCCCTACCACATTCGTTTATCTCGACCCAAAATTAGTAGGAATTGTCTATTTAAAACCAGGATGATTTTTTTTTTTTTTTTTTTTTTTTGACTAGTGTAATTAGCAGGGTTGGCAAGTGTTTGACAATAGGAGGTTTTATCCGCGGTTTTTACCGTCATGTCGAAAACTCCTTGACATGGTTTTTGACAAAATTGTCAACAACCTAAATTTTGTCCAAAACCTGCATAAGTTTAATATTGATTACAAAAATCCATTAAAAAGTTCATCATAGTTTTGAAGTTTTTGATTTTAGACACTAGAATAATTTTTTGGAGTTTTAGAGTTCTAAAAGTATATTCCAGTAAACAATCCCTAGCATAATTTTGATTCAACAGGCTGCTCGTCATTAGAAAAAAAGAGAAATAAATGAAAGTGCTATTATATTTATAGAATATAAAGTAATTATAAATAGCTAAAATTAAACTTAATGAGTATTAATTCCTTTAATTTTCATTGGCTGTAAACAGGTATCTCATTTATCCAGTGTACTTTCAAACTAACAGGCTTAGATAATGTAGATTACTTATTACTAAGATTTACGTTTCGTATTTATGTGACGAATTTTAAAAGTTTTTCTATTGTGGGGGGAGGGGAAAAAATTTGTCAACAAAAGTGACTTTAAACAGCAAGTATAACTGACAGAAATGCAGATAAATGTGTGTTGGGTCTTGTAGGGTTCTCTGCCAAAAAAACCGTTTAAGTTACATTCTTACTCTTCATTGATGGTATTCCTGTATCAAAACTCATTTATTACTCATGATGTTATTTTAAAATTTGAAAATAACTGAAATGATTTTATAGAGGAGACGGGAGGGGGGGGGGGCTATCTTACTCAAAATTAGTGTGATATTTAAAACCTAGATTTTCGATGGGCTATTGAACATGGAGAATAATTCCACCCCACCTGGGAACGGCACTGATATCTCTTAATTTTTAGTTAACGGCAATGCGGTTGCATTATGCAGACATTACTAAACCCTTATATTTTAACATTTAAAATGCTTATCTAATACAGATTTTTCTATTAATTTCAGAAATCAATCTTTTAATACCAAATAACTAAAAGAAAACTATGGTAAAAAGTATACGTTGGATAGTAAAACAGTAGGATATAGTGGCGAATCAGGATGACACCCCCCCATCCAAAACATCTCCCACCCCCCCTAAAAGTAAACGCAAAATTATTTGGTATTTTGAAAGCCATTGCACTTATTTGTCTTGTGAGTGCATTTTGCTATACTATATATTTTTAAATGCTGCTTTTCCGCTTTATTAATGTTAAATAAGGCTCAAATACAATAATTCAAAATTTTCTAAGTTATAAATATGCATTCTTATTAACGCACTACTCAAGCAGATGTTTTCTTTCCGAATCTGCACTAAAATAGCACGTGCAATCCCTTTCACGAGAGCGTGGCATTTTAGTGCCCATATTTGCAAATTCTCCGACTCCCCCTTCCATCCCAATGAATCAAAGTTAAGAATCCTCTCCAAGACACCTTTCAAACAAAACACAAGAAAAAAGCAAATTCAAAATCGGTTGATTCATTCAGTACTGTGCTGCCCAACCTACGGCCCATGGACCGTATGTGTCCCCCGAAGCTCATTCATGTGGCACGTTGGTATAATAATACAAGTTGAAATAGATATTTAGGAGCCTTCCAAAAGTACCAATCATTCCTCACTCAGAATTACGAAAGATAGTTGCAAATTTGTCATCAAATAATCAGAAGTTCGTTCCTAAAAAACAGTTTGAAGCTTCGCATCAATAAAATAAGCATTGTAATACGACAATTCGCGGTTTGAAGTTTCCTATTTTTTCCCTATTGTTATCTGAAAATATTTAAACACTACATTCAAATTTTATGTGTTCTGGCCCGCGAGGAGATTCATCTAACAGGGTGGCGACAGGAACTGTGAGAAAAAGTTCCCTGACTTTTCCCTGATTTCCCCGATTAAGTTCACCAAATTTCCCTGATTTACGTTACCAATGATAATGGTTTTCTTTCTTTGCTCTACTTGAAGTCTATTGTATGTTTGTATAAAATGCAGTACTTTAAACGTTTTAAGTTGTGTAAAGTTGTTGAACTAAAGATATATTTTAAAAAGATGCTACTTTTTTAATAAAATGGTTAAAAAAAAAAGACAATTTCTTTTTTTGGGGGGAGGGGGCCCTACAAAACAGTATATGAAATTTTTACACATGGAAAGACTATAGAAAATTTAAAAAAAATACTTCACTTCCAGAAACCACTTAGCATAAGAATTTTAAGAAGCTATTCAAATGACTCTTAGAATCATATGTGTACTTATGATAGAACTAAAAAGTAATTGAAATTATTTTGAACTATGTTTTCAAACAGTATAATAAATGTTGCAAGAATAACAAGTAATAGTGAAAGAATAGAAGTAATGTAGTTATTCTTATATAACTAATAGGGAAGTTTTCGATTTTTCAATTTTATTTTTATATGATAGAGTAACATGTATGAACATCATAGGTGAAAAAAAAATTTTGCGATACGATAAGTAGTTTTTTTTAAATTAATTTTTAAAGTTCAAGCTCTTGTGACGTGAAATGGCATAGGAAGTGACGTCATCCCGAGGGGAGAAGCGAATGTCACGCATTCGACTTCGAAGACGAAACGTAAAAGGCTTTCTCCTCGCATTTAACTCCTCGCGTTTCTAGAACAATAAACCTCTCATCCTCTCGAAAATATTCGAATATCTCATTGATATTATTTGAGGAAGATTATTAGATTGTGCTTTAACGAATCCGGCCTCCATAGTGTGTTCAAAAGGATTATTGAATTTCTAAAAAATAAAAATATCAGCGCGCTCAAAATGTCCCTAGCGAAAACAAGGGATCCTCGGCGGAAGGCTGCCCATTCGCGCCCTGTGACGTAGGCTCGTGACGTTTCAGAAGCGCGCCTTTTTGCGCGTGGATTTTTAAAAATTCATTAAAAATCAACCACGGTGTTTTAAAATTCGGCGATGGTGAATTTTTTAGTTTTGAGGGTCAATTAACAATATCCAATAGCCAAAATATGAACATTTAATAGGGTGCAACTTCCCTATTGGCATATTTATGCAAAACAGATGAAACCATTTGACATCCATTCATAGGGAGCTTTTCTCTAATCAAGAACATAGGTTTTAATGAATGAATACAGCATTTTAACAATAAAAAATAGAGATATTTACTTAAGTACACAAGTTAACTCTATCTCAAATGATTTAAGTATGTAACGAAAAAAAGCTTAGATTGCTTTTGTAACAAACAACTTTGAAATGCAAGGAAAAAAAGCAATTAATTAATTTCAAAATATATAAAAGAAGAATACAACTTGGTTATAAAATTAAAGAAATACTTAAGTCTGAAGAAAAGAAAACCTTGATGATCTGCGGTGACAACAAATAGTATAATGGCAAAAAACAAAGCTTTTTTAAACTGAAAGTTCAATTTTAGCAATTAAAAATGCGAAGAAGTTTAAGCTTTTATAGTATTAATTCAAAAACCAAAGATTTCTTCTTGAAATCATGATTACAGTACTTAATTACTTCGAGACAATGTATAAAGGCAAAGGAGCTAAGGCATTAATGAAGGCTTCCTCTTTGCCTGTACGGTTGTTTATTTTAAGTAGCATTGAAAGCGTAAAAAGAAATTTCAAGCTAGGTAAAATAAACAACCTAACAGACACAGAAGCAATCTTAGGAAGTTCATCCTGTGGTTAATAAGTAAGATTCAATACTTTGATGTTGAGGAAAAAAGATGCAAATATGCGGTAGTGTATAATCACACCTCATTAATTTTACTTTTTTTGAACAGATAATTGGTGGAAAATGCGTAGGGAATTCGAGTATTGAATTTTGTAAAGCAAAAAAAAAAAAATTTCTTCATAATATCAATTTTCCTGATTTTTTGTTATTTTTTCAAAATTTCCTGATTAATAAAGTTCCCTGACTTTTCCCTGATCTCCCTGATCTGTCGCCACCCTGTCTAAAATATGGCGCAGCCCGCAAGTAAAAAAAAAGGTTACGCACCATTGGTGTAAGAGCTACAACGAAGGAGAGACATGCATTTGACATCCTCGGAAAATCCCCGCACCTGGCAATTGCTTGGTTTTTAGTAGGTTTTAAATGCTCATATAAATCTAAGCTAGTGGATTTCTGAGGAATTCATTTAAATCATAAAAAGAGAGAGATTATTATTGGTTGCAATTTTGACAGGCCTATCGACAGGAAATACTATACCAGAGGTGTACCTAGCATGAATGTGACCCAGGGCGATAGTGTGTGGTGTCACCCCCCGTCCCCTGTAAACATGAAATAGAAATTTTAACAATTTTCAGAAACATCTACATTTGAGTGATAGTGAAATTTTTAAGTGGGCTAATGTACAAAGGATATATAAAAATATGAACGCTTTTTAAGTAACTTGTTGTTGCCGCACATGTGCAAGGCCGTCACGAGGTCATAAAAGTAAGGGATTGCGCAATATTAATGGCTCCTTAAATCAACCAAGCACAAACAAAGATAATGGGGATCATTTTATAAAAAAAGATGTTTAAGGAAAAGTCACTACTAGGTCTAAACATTTACAACATGAACCTAATCCTGAATATAACTTTCACTTCATATAGAGGGGTTTTTGGATAAAATGTGCATCGAGTATTGCCCCTATATTCCCCCCCCCCTTACTCCTCTTCCCCCGAGGAAAAATTCGTAATTACTGACCTGTCTCATTGTAAAACTCAAGTCACATCACTCTAATGCCAAAATTCAGTCTCATTCCTCATAATAGCCAATGATCAAGTAACCCGCGTGTTTCAACAATGAAATTCGAGCCACGGCATGATCATTTGATAATATGTTTTAGTGATGTTTGACATGCACAGAAAGGCTTTATCGTGACAAGGTTGAACACGATCCGGTAGCTTAACCGTTTTACTGGTAAGACTGCCATTTCAGGGGAATGAAGAAACGAGAAAGTGATCAACAATGAACGCTACCAACTGGAGTTTAGGGTTCATCCACTGGAGTGAGGCTTAACGTTCCAACTATCAAACTATCACTAAACAGACAATTGCTTTGTTCAAGTGTAGAAGCAGTTTTCACCCGTCATACCTTGACATGCGATTTTCTAGTACTTAAATAAAAAAACAGAAAAAGCAACTTCAAACCAAGTAAATGCATTATCATTTGAATTTTATAAGAATTATACTTATGTGACACAAACTGAAAATCTATCTTACCATTGGGAGAATGTACAAGTTCACACAAGATTAGTAAAGCTTAACAAAACCAAAGCTTCTGCCAAATTGTATAGTACAGTTGAAATCAAACCTAATACCACAATGCCACTTTCTTTCGTCTTCATGAATAACCCCCCATCTCATCCAAATGCCTCTGTAAATAAATCGTAAAGCAAGGACGGATCCAGAAATGTTTCAAGGGAAGGGCGATAGATTTTTATTACTTTCCTTTTACTATGTATAATGATTTTAAAATATTGATCACAAAGGCTTTTGAATTTAAATCCGAAGTAGTTCAGGGATTGGGTCATAAACCTAAACCTCGCTTCTCCTAACATCAATTAAGCTCGTTTGAATGTGCGTTTTTTGAACTTCATTTTCGAAAAATTACCGGTGGAGTGTCCTTCAAGGGAGGGGCGATCGCCCCTCCCTTGTATCCGTCCCTGTCATAAAGATTAAAATTGAAGTAATTTTAAAATGTCAGTGGCAGTGCTTTAATATTTTCCAATTCTCTTTCTGCGAATTATATTATCATTCACCATGACTTTGATGACCATTTTTGCACTCTCAAGTCAATTTGCACTGCTTGAAACAGCAGAATGAAATTCACAGATTGTGAACATTATACAAGGTCATCTCCTTTACCCTTCAAGACCTCTTTTTGCAACCGTTAGTCCTAGATGCATACTTTTAATTGCAAAAATGTTCAAAATCGGATGCAGAGTTAAGCCATTGAAAATTTCAAACGAAAAAAAAAAGTGGGTCAAAATTTAACTTTCTGTGCTCCTAAGTCGCCTAACTTATAGGGTAACACCCCCAGTAATTGGCACGGCACCAGTGATTGGCACTTCCAAAAAAAAAATGTCCTAAAAAAAGACTCGTAATTAATTTTTTTTAAAATAGAAGGCTATATACCAACTTAATGTACATTAATTTTAAAGATTATAACTTCAATTCATGTTACTAAATGGCAGAAGTACGTAGGAAAGAGAAACAATTGTGGCTTGTGTCAAATCAGCCATTTTTGTTGCAAAACCTCTTCTCTTTCTTAAGGGAAGCATGCACATGAATCCATTAAAATCCGACTTAAAATATGTTTTATATTTTCGTTGTCAAAAGTATTGTTTAGTGTAAAGGTGTTACTTTAATTGTGTAGAAGTATATTTTCGTCCCTATTTGGAATTTTAAAATAATGGTGGGTGCCATTTACTGGTGCTTCAATTTTGCTAGTCCCTAGTAATTGGCATGTGTGCCAAGTACTGGGGAAATAGCGTCATTTCCGCGATAAAGCTGAGTGAGGTGTCATTATCTTCAGTTTTTTGCGTAAATTACGAATATGATAAAGCGGAAATTGAAATCGGTAGCTTTTGTACAGTAATTGTCAAAAAAGAATCAAAATCATCAATTTTTGAAGTTTCGGTTTTTTGTCAATTGGAGTGACTTTCACCAGAAAAAAATCCAAATGAAAGTTAGACAGTAATTAATTTTATACTGGAGGCTCCGTCCTCTGCTCGATTCGCTCGCTAATCCCCGTTCGCCACCTACGGTATCTCAATGCCGCCTGCAGCGGATGGTTTTTCAAGAGAAAGAAAACTGACTTGTTGCATTTGATTTAATAAAAAAGAGGAAAAATTATGCAAAAAATGTTATATATGAGTTTTTAACTATACTAGGTTTTAACCTAACTTAGTAACATTCGTAAAATCAACACTGTAAACCGAAGGATGAAACATTATTAATTTCAATATCTTTTCCATGGAACATTCCAAATTTATGTTTTTATTTCTCTAAAATACTTTTCCAACACGAACAAGAGTGATTTAGCATTAATTTATATAAAACTAGTAGTACCCGCACGGCTTTGCCCGTAATAGAAAAATTAAAAGGTCTTTTGGTTCGCCTGTGTGGCGAATATTCACTCCAATTGGCTTGTGCCCATGTTACGGTTCCACGTTATGATAATTTCGTAATTTACTCGTCTATCTTATGATAATTATGTTCTTAAAATTGGAATAGAAAAAGAACTACATCGAATTTTCAAAAAATCGCTTCGAGGTGCACACCCCCATGCTATAAATTAATTCTGTGCCAAATTTCATGAAAATCGGCCGAACGGTCTAGGAGCTATGCGAGTCACAGAGATACTGACAGACAGAAATTTGGACAGAGAGATCCAGACAGAGAAACTTCCAGGTTTATTATTAGTAAAGATAAAGAAGAAGAAAGATAAACACATTCTTCCCCCTATTATCGAATTTATACGAAAAATGGGCTTAAAATTTGAATAGAGAAAGAACCTCATCGAATTTTAGAAAAATCTCTTCGAGGTGCACACCCCCATGCTACAAACTAACTTTGTGCTAAATTTCATGAAAATCGGCCGAACGATCAAGGCGCTATGCGCGTCACAGAGATCCTGACAGACAGAGATCCGGACAGAGAGAGATCCTGACAGACAGAGATCCGGACAGAGAGACTTTCTGCTTTATTATTAGTAAAGATTACCTACTTTGCATTAACATTACTCATGTTTCTTATGATGATAAAATTTGTATGTAATTTAAAAGTAAAAAATAAAGTGATTTTCCAGTTCTATTAACATGTGCCAATTACTGGATCACAAGGTGTCATACACTGGAGTATCAGGTGCCAATTACTGGTGATTTTGGTAACTTTTTATTCACATATTTTTATAAAAGTATCGATTCAAATATTTTTGATTTTAGTGAACCAAATAGATGCACAGATGTGCACTTTTTGATAAAAAAATATTTGCAAGAGAGTATTTTTTTTCTAAGTACTGAAAACAGAGGTAAGTTTAAGGGCAAACTCTTAAAGTGCCAATTACTGGGGTCTTTACCCTATTCAGGGAAATAATCTCCAATGAAAAATATTACTAACACAAAAATTTGTACGACCAAAACTCAACTAGATATTCGAGTTCAAACTTTTAAGGGACTGAATAAAGTATGACAACGTATATGAAGCACAAATTGAGAATGGAAAAAGGTTAAAAAACCAGCAAACAGCTGTTTCGGCACTCTAAAATACAAATGCCATCATCAGTGCAATAAAAACGAAGATAGTTTCACCCGACTAAAACACAGTCGAGGCGAACAATGGAATGAGAGACGAGTTGTAAAAGATATGAGAGCAGTACCGGAAACGATGACGTCAAGGTTACGTCCTGACGTAACCTTGTTGACGTGTTTTAGTCGTTTTTGACGTGTTTTAGTCGGGTGAAACTGTCTTCGTTTTTATTGCACTGATGATGGCACTTGTATTTTAGAGTGCCGAAACAGCTGTTTGCTGGTTTTTTAACTTTTTTCCATTCTCAATTTGTACTTTATATACGTTGTCATATTTTATTCACTATGCAGTACAAAGTTTTCGACTACTTTTTATGTATTTTAAGGGACTGTTAGATGAGATTTTAACATCTTCTCAGAAGACTGAGCGATTGTCGAAGTAAAAAATGAAGGGGGAACTGAACAAATTGGAAATTTGTTGTGAAAATTACGGTAATAAAGAAATAACAATATGTTTTATTATTAAACTTGCATTGAAACATTTTTTTTATCTTTGGTTGTACTTTTAAAAAAATGTGTAAAATTTCACTTTTTTTCATGGGTGGCAAAGTGATACCATATACGTTCGGAGTCGTTCCGAAAAGGGCAAAAAGTTAGGAAGGGGCGTCATAAACTAAACTTTTTCTGCATTTCCTTTTTTTTGTTTTTTTTCTTTTAATTTTTAAAATCTAATGCATTAGATTTCAGATCACAGGTGTCCCTTGTATAACACAGTTAACTACTGGTGCTATTGAGAGAGAGAGAGAAACCGTGTTAGATTTTTATACTTATTTTAATTTTTATTTTAAATATTTTTATTTATTACACAGTTTAAATCAGGACAACATTTACAGTGTTGTATCGAAACCGTTTTTTTGTGTTTTATCGAATTCGAGTTCTATGAACCTTTGAAATCATGAAAATCATTGCAATATGTACCGTGGTATATCAAAATCATGTCTTAAGGTGTAAAACTGATAGCTGAAATTGCTTCAATAAACCCTACCAAAGTTTCATGAAAACAAATATGAATAAAAAAATAAAAACAAGAGAAGATAAAAAAAAATATTTACCCATCTTCATTTACAAAAACAAAACGCATACTATCGAAAAGGAAATCAGAATTTCTACATCAATAAAGTTTGTTTGAGCAACAACGAAAAAATAAAGTTAATAGAATTATTCTAATGCTAGATTATTTTTTCTCATTAGACTAATTTCAATTTTTTTAAATCACGATACACCAAAGCTGTTTAATATTAAATTTATCTTTTATGCCGTGTAATATCAAATCAGTATTATGATAATCGTAGATTAGGTGCAGTGTAATATCGAAACCGCGTAGTGCAAGTCCGTGCTTTATGAGGGACGCACGGGGCCGTGGTAGCCCGATCGGTAGAGTGTCGGATTCGGGGCCGGAGGGTTCTGAGTTCGAACCTCGATGGTCGAAGATCCACCGTCGTCATTAAAGGTTACAGGCCGACGTTAAATATGCTCGTGGTCTCAAATGTCCTCCAAGTGAAACGAACCTCTGGGGGTGCTAGCACCAGGTAGCTATTAGCTCCTGGTCTAGTTCTAAATTCTCACTGTTCGATCCGGTGATGGTGCTGCCATCTATCGGTATAAAAAATAAAAGAGGCAAGGCACTTAGTATGCAGTCCTCGACATAAATACAGTTGTAGTCAGTTGTGACTCGGAATCGAAAATGAGGGACGCTAGTACATGTTAAATTTTCCTCATATAAATAATAGCCAATGATCGAGCGACCCGCGAGTTTCAGCAATGAAACTCGCGCCAGGGCATGATCATTTGATAGTATGTTTTGGTGATGTTTAACATGCAGAAAAAGACTTCATTGTGACAAGGCTGAACTCGATCCGGTAACTTAACTGCTTATTGATAAGACTATCATTTCAGGGGAATAAAGAAACGAAAGAATGATCAACAATGAGTACTGTACCGATCCCACTTCTTGTGTAAAGACAAGAGAATGCATGGTCTTTTAGAGACGTTTACTGACATCAATATTTACAGCTATTTTACAAATTACAGATTATTTAATGTTACAAAGATATTTTGAACTGCGTGAGCCACTCCGCGACTCACCAGCATCTCTGCTCTACGAGTGTCTCCCCCTTTGACCTATTTACTTTCTCTTATATACGGGGATTCGTTTGGCGGGGAATGCACCCCTGTTTACAACAGTCAGACGATGTTGACAAAATGGGTAAAGACATTTTCCTTCTGCTGTCTGGGGTCTCAACTGCGTTGACAGGATAGTTGAAAAATGTTCCCTATAGTGTCACAGACATCATATCACACCAAACGGAGAAAGTTTGTGCACAACAAATGTCCAGCTTCGGATAAAATTCAGCCTTTCTGAAGATCTAATTTCGAACATTTCTCAGGAAAGGGGAGCAAAAACCGTATTTACGTGTGGTCTTATACTTATCCAGCTCCCATACTGGTGACAGATATAAAACACCTGCGTAACATGTTTTTCTCACGATGAGTGTGGTCTGGGAAAGAATTTCTAGACCGACCCCACACATTGAATCAAAATAGCAAACAACTGGAGAAGTCGCATCGGTATAATACTACCTACTGAGGATTTAGTTTATGGTCAATCCACTGGATTTCGGGTTAAAATTTTAACTATAAAAATATCCTGAAACATGCAATCGTTCAAAACAGGCTTCGTTCAAATCTAGAAGCAATTTTCACCTGTCATACCTTGACGGGGGCGATTTTCTAGCATGTAATAATTGATATAAAAATGTTCCATTCCGTTCCATTATCCCCCACTATTCTGAGACGGGGCGGGGAGTTGGCGCCAGAAAATATTTGCCCTGGTGGGAGCCGTTCTCTCTTGGGACGGCCCTGTATACGGTATTGTCAACTGACCAATGGATAAGCTATCGGGAACGGTCCTGCAACGTTAGACTACGTGGAAATGTCAACTGACCAATGACTAGTCTATCCGTAACGGTTTAGACACGTTATAGTACTGGTTAATAACATCAGACCACATGGCTATGTCAACTGACCAACGGATAGTGAAAAATAAAAAATATATATGAATTTTCTATTCCATTGTCAAAGACATTTTTGATCAAATAAATGACTAAATAAACAGTGAATGAATAAATGAAAAGAAAATGAAAAAAATAATAATAATTTGAATTTTGACATCTTGAAATCAAATTATGTTTTTAGCAATCACGAGTGTGTATATGTAGGCGTGTGTGTTTGTGTGTACGGGTTATGTGTATGTGTGTGTGTATGAATGTGTGTGTGGGGGGTTATGTGTGTGTGTAGGCATATATGTTTGTGTCTGTGTGTATGCATGAATGTGTGGGTAGTTGTGTATGTCTGTGTGTATGTGTGGGTGTCTGTATGTATGCGTGTTTGTATGTGTATGTGTGTATGTGTTTGTGTGTGTTTGTGTGTGTGTGTGTGTGTGTGTGTTTGTGTGTGTTTGTGTGTGTGTGTGTGTGTGTGTTTGTGTGTGTGTGTGTTTGTGTGTGTGTGTGTTTGTGTGTGTGTGTTTGTGTGCGTGTTTGTGTGCGTGTGTTTGTGTGTGTGTAGTTGTGTATGTATGCGCGTGTGTGTAGGACATGGATGCAACCTGGAGACGGCTTTCGCTAGAGGAGCAGCATCGTGAGGAGCCAGCCGGTCCACGGTGATGGTGCGGAGGTTGGCGGTGGGAAAAATCAGCGTAACGCCAAAAACAGTCAAATGAGTACAATAAGCAATAGTGATTGCTCAACAAACGATTGAATAAGTAATTACAATAAGGAATTACATAAAGGATTGAATAAGTTAAAGCAAGGAACTGTTTCACTTTGCCCCATTCGCTTTGCCATGCATGCACTTGACTAGCCCAACAAAAACATTTAAAATACACTGCTCAAAACAATTAAAGGATATTGTAAATCTAGTACAAAACGAGCTGATTGTGTGCATGACTTCCTTTTACGCCAATGTAGTGATAATAGCTACTTCGAGTAAGCAAGGAAACACTAAATATTTTCACCCCTAGTTTCTTGCGAGCCGAAGCAAAAAATCATTTCACACAGATTTATTTCCCCATTATTGGCAATTTTAATGTGATTCAGTGGTTAACTTTTTAAATATCTCCAACGTTAGCCAAATTAAAACCAGATTTGAAAATTTAAAAAAAAAAGCCAAGTTGACGACAAAACTTGGCGACCAAAAGCTTAGCGATATAACGCCAAGTGTTTGACAAATCATAACATTTAAGTTAGCATTGCAATTAACAATGATTCCCCCCCAAAAGGTGGGGGGTAAAAGACCCCCTTAAGAACATCCGAATGCAATCAAAAGGGAAGGTGCATCACTAGACTTTACTAGGAGTCTACGTACCAAATTTCAACTTTCTAGGACATACCGTTTTTGAGTTATGCGAGATACATACCGGTAGAAAACATGTGGGGTATACTCGCAAGATCGATGTGTGCAGGAGAATGCACTACAACAGTATTGCAGACTTGAAAAGGGCTATTTCCACCAAATGGTCAAAAATCGAGACAAATTTTTTGCAAAAACTTGCAGAAACCATGCCGAACAGGATTTATGAGCTTATTCAGGAAAAAGGAACAAAAATTTCTTATTAATTCAACATTAGTCTGATGTTTGGCTCAATGCACCAGTAAATACGTTTTTTTAACCAGTAATTTATTGTGCGATGAGGTTTTATCAATGAAGTTATCGCACCGATGACTAATTTAATTAGTGCATTTTTAGTTGCAGAGTGTAACTGGAGTCCTTATCAGAAAATACCTGTATTTTAAATTATGACTTTATTTCCTCCTTGGTGATATTATACAGTGGTATCCTTGACGAGCTATTTACATATGAAAAATGATATTGCAAAATAAGTTCTCTCGAAGCATAGATAGTTTTGTAAAACAGGCAAAACCATTATTTGTAAATTTGCATTATGACAAATGAAGAATCATTTATGCAATCGTAATTTTAGTTATTTAAACTTAAGGTTTGCAGATAAAGTTTACTGTTATAAAATGCCTATTCGAGAGCATGACGGCAAATAGCCGACTTGGCTGACTATATGAAAGAAAAATACGGCGCCTTAATAGAGAGAGAGCAACTGAGCTACAGAAGCAACATATAGTCAGCCAGAGTCGTTTGCATGTGAAATGCGCATTTCCCGATGTTAGAACGGCGGCCAATCAAATGGATAAGGAACTTCGTCATTTCATGACGTAAGGCACGCACGTGTCCAAGATCGGGAAATACGTTACATACCTTGAAATTAGCTTTTGTGACTTTGCAAGATAAAAGAAAATAGGGATTTAATTAATGCCAAATATATCAAAATAAACGTGAATTATTGATAATATTATTTGGAATTCCCAACATAATTCCTATTATTTGTATACTCTTCATGTATTACTTTACACTGGATGAAGCAATTTAGTTTATAAAATAGTACTATGT